>NW_015177022.1:935873-945962 GCF_001447785.1 Gekko japonicus | reverse complement strand
TTAGGGCAGATCTCTACATTCCCCCCCCCCCCATAGCTAGCAATCCAAAACAGTCCAGTGGAGACTGAGTGGTGGGTGTTGCCCTCTGACACACTTCTGGTGACGTCAGGAGGTGTGGCATATGCAAATAAGTTATGCTAATGAGCTCCTGAACCTCTTTTTCTACAAAATGACCCCTGTACATAATAATAATAATTTGTACTTTGCCATGATGGGCATGAATGTGGTTGGTTTTTCGAGTCTGCATGCTCCCCAACCCCACTTCTGCTCACATGGAAAACTACTAAGGATTCCTGGTTTGAAAGAAAATCTGTTTCCCCATGACATCCAAATGGAGGCACTGAGGTAAATCAGAATTCTCCCCATCCCCATTTTCTCTTCACAACATGTCTGTGCAGAATGCTTGCCTGAAATATCAAGAGTGGCGAAAGATCGGCTTCCGGTGGATGGCTGCACGCTGAGCAGTCGCACCTCCCGGACCTCCCTGGGGTGAAACTGCACGCTTGGACAAATCCTAGAGTGCTGCTCCAGATGTCATAATATCAGTTTTTTTACTAGAAGTGACATTAGAGCCGGTGTGGCATAGTGGTTAAAAGCAGCAGACTCTAATCTAGAGAACCCGGTTTGATTCTCTGCTCTTCCACATAAAGTCAGCTGGGTGACCTTGGGCCAGTCACAGCTCTCTCAGAACTCTCTCAGCCCCACCTACCTCATAGGGTGTCTGTTGTAGAGAGAGGAAGGGAAGGAGACTGTAAGCCACTCTGAGACTCATTTGGGTAGTGAAGAGTGGGGTATAAAAACCTCCTCCTCCACCACCACAAGCATGCTGCCTGCTCTTCCCCCACACTTTATCCCTGCCAGCTATAGTCAGAGGCCTGCCCCCCCAGTCACAGAATCATAGAGTTGGAAGGGACCTCCAGGATCATGTATTCCAACCACATGCACAATGCAGGACATTCACTCACAAATACCTACCCCTCCACACCCTGGTGACCACTGTTCCAAGCCCAGAAGATGACAAAAAAAAAAAACCCTCCAGGATCTCCAGCCAAACTGGCCTGGAGAAAAATTGCTTCCTGACCTCAAAGTGGTGATCAGCGTTTCCCTGGGCATGTAAAAAAGGGCCTCAAGAACTAAGCACTGAGGCAAATCTTCCTGCCCTCCCTCTCATGATCTGCCTAAGTTCACACAATTAGCATTGCTGTCAGATGGCCACCTAACCTCTGTTTGAAAACCTCCAAAGAAGGAGAGCGCACCACCTCCCAAGGAAGCCTGTTCCACTGAGGAACGCTGTAACTGTCAAGAAGTTCTTCCTAATGTTTAGCCGAAAACTCTTCTGATTTAATTTCAACCCGCTGGTTCTGGTCTGACCTTCTGAGGCAACAGAAAACAACTCTGTACCATCCTCTCTATGATAGCCCTTCATGTACTTGAAGATGGTAATCACATCATCTCAGTCGTCTCCTCTCCAGGCTAAACATATCCAGCTCCTTCAGCCTTTCCTCATAGAACTTGTCCTCCTAGTCTGTCACTTAGCTCTTACACTACTCTAGAAAAAGAGACAAAAGTAGTGTCACCTTCACTATAGGTCAACATCTAAAACACCCACAGGTATTCACTCTTGTAGTGAAATGGGTATAAGGTTGCCAAATTTTGTTTGGAGAAATTCCTGGAGAGTTTGGGGGCAGTGGGTGGGGATGGCAGGGTACAGCAATTTCACCCAACAATCTTCATGATGGAGGCTTGTTGTGAACCCTCTCTATTCTGATGCTGCACTCTAACTAGTAAACTAGAATGGCTCTTTTCTTATACCTATGAAAGTTTGGAAGAGATTAGAGAACCTCCATGTAAAGAGACAGTATACCCACGAATACCAAATGTTGTCATTTGGAACAAACCCCAGGGGAGAGCAGTGAACTTCTTGCCTTGTTTGTGGCTTCCCTGGGGCATCTGCTTGAGAACAACCCATGAAGGAGGAAGATGTTGGACTAGAGAGGGCCAGGCAAGCTGGAACCCAGAAAGCTATGAACCATGGTGTCTAGAGATGCCAGTTCTGGCTTGGGGAATTCCTGGAGATTTGGGGGTGGAGCTCAGCAGGGATATGGTGCCATAAAGTCCACTCTCCAGCGCAGCCATTTTTCCGGTGGAACTGATCTCTGTAAACTGGAGATCAGTTGTAATTCCAGGAGATCTCCAGCCACCACCTAGAAGGTGGCAACCTTAGTGGCATCAAGGCCCTTCAAATTCTGCACCAAGAACAGCCAAACTATATATGGCAGTAATAAAAATGTGTTGTATCCCATCATTAGTTCTCAGCCTTATTTTCATGTATACTTTTGGCTTCTTTAGTCTGGCTTTCTTTATCTAAGGACGGTGCCTTCTCAGGAAATACATGGATTTATTTGTTAAAATACTGATACCTTGTCTGTCCAATATTGAACCTACAAAGTAAATTGCAACATTTTTAAAAAACACTAATGAAGTCCCAAGGTGCCCCCCCATGGTCCAAATCTCTGATCAAGACTGTTCCTTTTTTGTGTTTTATCAGTGCTCACATGTGCATCAGTAAGGTCAGGGGGGCAAGGGAACATAAAGGAACCGGCAGAACTCAGAACTGAAATCAAATGATGGGTGGGAGGAGGAGTGGGAGGAGGAAGAGGAGGAATGGCGTAATCTTTTTTCTCCCGGCCCTTGGTCCACCCAAAATTCCCCCCACAAGTTCCTTTCCCACACATATATACTATTATTTTCCCCTGCAAAGAGAAAAACAGCTTGGGAGAGAGCACTGTGTAGAGCAACACTACAGCGGGCAAGGAAAGGGTTAAGCACCCCCACGATGGTTTTCTGCTGAAGATTCCAGCCTCCAAGGGACATCCATAAAATACAGGCCCATCAGGATAAAGAATCACACAGTTCCTTAGAACATGTCATTTGGCCCAACTTATGCAACTTAGGGCTTCCCTATGTGCAAAATTCAGCCCAGCCCTCCCCATGTTCTGTTTTCTTCCGAACAACCACAAGCAGTTGACTCTTCTTCAGAATAGCTACACTTTTCAAAAGGAACAGAAAAGAAACCCATGAAAAATAAAATGAAAAGCTTTAGGAAGCCCCAATCTCTCTCATCTCCCCCTATCCCATGTCCTTTCCCCCCTGGTTTGTATCATTTTTTTAAAAAAATAACAATAAAGGATTGCACAGAACTCACCGGCATTTTTTTTAACATACTGTAATTTCTCAGGAAAACACTTTGTGAAAAGTAAGCCATATATCGCAGCCCAAGAATATGTAACCATCGTTCCCTCAGCCATGCAAAACATCTGTGACCTTGCACAAAGGTCATCTCCGCAGTCATGTTTCTTTTTACTTTTAAAGAAATGTCAGGCCATTTTTTATACAAGACTTATGACAGGGTGCTGTTTATTGTATCACAAAGCCACCATAACTTCACCATAAGGAAACTGCTATTATTTGGAGAGTATATATCTTCCTGACTAGCAGTAAAGATGAAAATTAAGAAGAGTCTTTTTCGCAGAGGTCAACGGTGTCTCCTTTAATAATTCTGACATCTTCTGCAGAGCTGAAAACAGAGTTTTGCCTCGAGACCCCGGTCAAACCAATTAAGATTCCGGGACTTTTAACAATATGGGATGGCCCAGATCAAACCCTTCCATTAAATTTTCAACCTGCACAAGTTTTTGTGGGGTTTGAAATCTGAAAGCAGATCCAAGTTTCCTGGCTCACTTCTGATGGCTGCCTGCTCCAGAACATAAACCAGGAATCCAAAAATTCTTCAGGATGTCAAATACGATGATGACGTACCACTTAAGCCAAAGAACTAAATAAGTCTGAATTCTCAAGATCATCATCTGTATGAAACAGGGTTTGATCAGACTTTAGTGGTGACAGAGGCAAATTTGAAATGGGGGTGGAAATCTGAATGCCTGATTTTGATTGAGAAAACAGTTTCTGAACTGCAGATATCTTCTGAAGATGTCATCCTGCAAAAGTGTAAGATCAGCAGCTGCCTGAACCCGATAAACCTCTCTTTGGTGTAGTGGTAAGAGCAGCAGACTCTAATCTGCAAAACCAGGTTTGATTCCCCACTCCTCCGCATGCAGCCAGCTGGGTGACCTTGGGTCAGTCACAGTTCTCTCAGAGCTGTTCTCTCAAGAGCAGTCCTCAAAAGAGCTCTCTCAGCCCCACCTACCTCACAGGGTGTCTGTTGTGGGGAGAGGAAGGGAAGGAGACTGTAAGCCACTCTGAGACTCCGAGGGAAGGGCGGGGTATAAATCCAATCTCTTCTTCTTGTTGTGGCTCCCACTTTGTGGAATGGCCTGCCTATTGTTCTGCAGAACACATGAAATGGATCCGTTCAGGAGAGCACTTTGTATAAGGGGGAAATAATTGTTGTCATTTATGAGTGGTCATGAGGGTACTTCCATAAAGGGAATGGGGTTATAGTTTGTGGGACTGTGTATTGTATATCTTGTTCATGTTCTCTGCATTTTGTAATCCAAATGTTTTCATCGTGTATGGAATGCCTGGTACTGTTTTTATTCATTGCACTGTTTTTGTAATCCACCTTGAGTTACAGTTAAAAAGGCAGACTATAAATAAAATAAGCAAGTAAATAAATAATTAAATACTTCCTACTAGAGGTCAGCAGCAAATGTTTGCCTGGTTCTTTCATACCTCAATGAGATCTCCGCACTTCTGCAGCTCCTAAGCCACAGCCTCCAACATTTCAGTCACATCGTGGACCACGGCCCAAGCACCTCCACCCCTCTATGACACATCGTTACAGGCTGCAGTCCAGCTCTACATGTTGCATTAATTTACACTACAATTGCCTGTCTTCCATCATCACTTTAAAAGTCAGTAGGATGTTTGTGCTTTTGGTTAAAGAGATATTAGACAAACATAATTGCCTCGTGGTAGGTTATCAGCAGTTCAACGTGCAACTCAGCAGCTACAGCATGTGAAATGGCCCTCTGTGTACTGCCTGAGCATTCCTATGCACACATTGGCACTAGAAAGAATGATTTCGCTCCCCAGCTCTGAGATTTGACTTCTAGAGAACTAAAGGAGCTAATTGTTTACCAAACCTATCTGGAGTCCAAGGAAAATTTATGCTATGCAAACTAATTACAAAAAGGGGGTATTTCTAGGTTGATTTTTTGGGGGGAAATAATTAGGAGCAAACAATAATATACATATAGAGAAAGGGGGAAAACATACAATCCATATGAATTTATACTCATCCATAGTTAACAGTTGGACCCCTTCACCTGATGAGGGGCAGCTTAAGGCAAAAGCAGCCCTCTGTACATCACCCTAAAACCGTAAGCGTAGGACACTGCTTGGGCTAAAGTGGACCGAGATGGATGCCAGTCAGGCAGAGGCCTGGGAAATGGGTTTCAAGGCACGAGTCAGAGCGGCTGGCTGGCTTCTACCCCCTTCTTGCCCTGGAGAGCTGCGTGACTTAGAACAATGGGTCACCCAGGACCTATTGATTCACTCAGGAATAATCCCTTCAACACCCAAGCCTAACTTCCTCTTCACCCATTACCCTTGATTAAGCAGTGATTAATCAATGCTTAAATCTATTCACCTTCCCCATCTCCCTTCCCATCTGGTGCTTGCAGGGCTACCAAACCTCTCCCACACTTTTGTCCTCCTCCAGTAGAACAATCAAGGCATTGTCCTCTGGCAATTAGTCAGCCTGCCTCAGGATACATTTTGCCCTATCAATATGTCACCCTGCCACCCTAGGATCCCCCTCACACACATCCTTGCATGTGGGTCCTCTCTCACTTCCCCAAATGCTGACCATTTCCTCTTCAATTTTGCTGCTTCTACAGACCTCTTCAAGATCAGTAATTATCACTCATCCATTGCCATATGATAATAAATAATAATAATCACCCATCTCTACAATGCTTTCCCCTTTCCTCCCTGTTTCTTCCGAGTTAGTTCTTTCTGTGTGCACCTTTGTTTTATCCTGTTTATCCGAGAGCTCTCATAGGTACAAATCCCCGTAATACAAAGATGGAGATTCTGGTTACTCACCTCTCACTCCATCTCCAAGCTAACTCCCCCAAACTAGTGGAGACTGTCTATTTTGGGTAACATCATGTATAAATAAAGAGGTCTATTGTGCTTTAAAGAAAGCTAATGACATTTTCTCATCCTTCCCTTTTTTATTCTACACCATAACAAAATAGACCCTTTTTCTGTGAATCTGACTGGACGTTATTATAACTCTTGCATCCATGTGTTAATATAGTCATTTTGGCAATATGCCAAGAGCAGGCTAACCACTCATTTACTATAGGGACCTCCTTGCATATAACTAGGTTGTTCTTTGGGGAGCTAGTTTCTCCTGCATCCTTTAGACAACAATAGCAACTGGCTACTGCCTGAAAAGCAGGATATTGCTACAGTGTATGGTTAGGGAGACATATGCACTCTATGCACATGTTATGGGAAGGAGGGCCACCTTCCAATTTTGTGGAAATAGACACTAGAGTAGCCTGAGCACTAGGCTAACCACTTCCTTCCACTGCCTCTTGCTCCTAGGTAAAAGGAGCTGTTGGCTTAGGCTTTACACCCAACTACAAAAATACACCCAGTCTGCTCAGTGACAAACGCATATGGAAACAAAGGGATCATTCACATAATGACACAGTTCCTGCTGCAAGTTCAGAAGATGCCTTGAGACCTTCAGTACAATTCAATGACAGGTAGTTTACTAAGGGGAATAATTAGTACACTCAGGCGATCACAATAAAACAAGGATGCAGTAGTTAACACTAAAACACCCATGTTAAGATACAAATATTCAAAATGCCCACTCAGTGCAATGCATTTCTCTCAAAAACACAAAGCAAGAGGCCAAAGAGGTAGAGCAAGGGGGCAAAGCAGAAGTTATGCAAAGCAGAAGTTATCTACCTAATCTGTGCAAGTCTTGCAAAATATCTGATCCTTAGGTGAGGGTTCAAACGTTTAGGCAGTAATATAATACAAAAGATAAATCTCCAGGGAAGAGCAGAAGGCGGGAAAGGCTCCTTGTATTTCCAAAGACGGTCACAGAAACATGACAGGGTGATCAGAGTAAGGTACCTTACTGCTCACAAGACAGCATCGTTGGTCAAAGCCAACTTGGGAGAGCAATTCTAGCTCCAGTTATAGGGCCAAATAGTTGCGTTCTAAATTTTCTTTTCTCTTCTGGAACATCAGGAAGGGGCAAGATGAGCAAATGAAAGAGGCCTGGGGTCCTGGAAATATTTCCAAATAAAGAATGGAGGGGGAATTCATCGGACAGGGAGGAGGAATGTTGGAGGTGAGCATAGTTACTTCACTGATCTGGGGTTTGTGGCTGGAAATCCCAGTGACTCCAAATCCCAATGACTCTGGACCAAGCAACTTTTTGTAGGAAATGCTAATGTGGGCTTTAGTTCTTCCTGAGGCTTGAGTGCGAAGGCTGCAGTCCTTTGTACCAAAGTACTCTTGATTACATACTGAGAAATGCTGATTAATGGTTTCAAGGTTAGGGGAAAGGTTTGCTTCTTTCCAGGACCACTGTTTTTCCCAGTAAAAGATTACACAAGATTATGCATGATCCTCCTCTCTCTCACTCTCTGTCTCCTGGCGCTGGCTCTGAGATAGCCTGAAATTCATTTTCTGGACCACGCATGACTGGCAGAGAGGAGCAGGTCTCAGTTGCCAAGATAGAAGGAAGCCAAAGAAATGGAGGCTTGATGGCAACAGACTCACAGTGATGCAAAACTATTGAAAAGTTGCCATAAAGAATATTGCTGAAAATGCCATAACAGCTGGATCCTGAGAAATGGTGGCAAAAGCAATTCATACTGAAATATTTTAAGGGAATGTTCCCCGTGGACAAAAATAAGGGCAGATATTAGAAAACAGGAGAGCAATGCTTGATCACTTACTGATCATGTACATTTTCTCTTCCGTGGCAGACTTCTGTCTGTAGCCTTTTCCTTTCCTCCTCATTCATCTGGACCACTGTGCCTCTCAAAACACGATCCAGTTGTCCTATGTATCACTGGGGCTTGTGCATTCTTAGGCTCTCATCTCCCACTTTCCAGTTCCTAGGCCTTTGTGCCAGAGACCTACCATTCTCTGGGATCTGAGCAGTTCAGCCAATAGCAAAGACGTAATCTTTCCCCTCCTCCTCTCTCTCTGACAATAAGGAAAATCATCCTATTGATGCAAAAACGTCACTTAAGCTGTGCTAACCACTTGCTCATCACAGTATGGCTGCTCATGGTTAACAACCTGAAATTCTCCCAGAATTTCAACTGATCTTCAGTCTACTGAGACCACTTCTCTCGCAGATTTGGAGGGTGGGCATTTCCAGCATCACATCTTTGCTTTTTTAATATAACTTTTTAATTGCTTTTACACTGCAAACTACAAAGGGTAGGGAATGGGGGAAAGTCTAGCCTAAAATACAAAGATAGGCAAGGATCATATTACAGAAATTGTACATAAATTGTACCCAAGTCTTGATGTTTTCCCCACATTTAAGATTTAGGAATGAAGGTTAGTAATTAATATTTCAAGATAAAACTAGTACAAACATGATTAGTCAGAATAAGTGCATCCTATAGTGAAAAGAAAGCAGGCTTTCAGTATTAAGCTATTTATCATATTTTTAAATCATGTCAGTCTGACTTTAAGAAGTTTAGGAGCTGTCGGATTGTGAATCTTCTGAGGGACTGCCCGAGGTACTATTACTGCTTCCCAATCCATGTTCGCTGTTTTCTTCTGTTGCGTTGTTATCCTCTGCTTTTCTTTTTCCTTTCGCTGTTGTTTGATGCTGTTCCAAAGATGCCTTTGCTTTTGTAACAGAGTCAATCTTTTCTTTTTTCTCTTTGTAGTTGAAGATAAGCCCTTCTGGAGTTATCCATCTGTATGGAGTGAAGTTTTTCTGTAAAAAGGATGTCAGGTTTTTGTACTGTTTCCTCCTTTTTCTTATCTCAAATGGAATGTATTTGAGAACTCTCCAGGCCCCAAATTCTGGCATCCCAGGCACCCCCCCCCCAAATCTCTAGGACTTTCACAAGTTGGAGTTGGCAGCCTTACTGCCATATCATGTTCTTTCAGACCATCAAATAAATATAGCTACATCCCTTGAAGCATCCCTGTTCTCTACACAGTAGTTGCAGGTATGGCAGTCTTTACAGACTCCACTCTAAATTCTCCAGTCCCATGAGCAGGCATTTGCTACAATAGGTTTAGGTAAATGTTTGAGGGACAGAGCCCACCTGGGGCTAGTCGTCAGCCCCACAGTGTGATTGACATGACCAGAGGAGATTCCTGGAAATTTGGGAGTGAAGATGGGTTGGGTTGAAGATGGAAGGGACTTTATGGGCAATAACACCACAGAGTCCACCCTCCAAAGCCACCATTTCCTCCAGAGGAACTAATCTCTGTTGTCTGAAGAGCAGCTGCAATTCTGGAAGACCTCCAGATGCCACATGGAGTTTGGCAACCCTAAGAGGCACTGACAGCCATACTGGAAGTGACTTGGCACTGGGATGGGCACCTCCCACTCTCCCCTCAGCATGATATACGGCAGTTGAAGTAGCCAGATGGGGCCATAATTGAAAGTGGAGAGCCAGAGGAAGATAAACTTTCTATCTCCTTTCCTCTCACGCACACGAGGTTTAGCAAACAACTAGACAACATGGAGTTTAGAGTTAGTTAGCCAGGAAATGTGTTATTTTATCTCCAATGTAAACCTTTTACCTTTTTTTTAGGTAAAGTCTTTTTCTTAAACAAATACACACGTGTGGCTACAATCCTTTTACTCTGCTGAATATCCAACACTTGTGAATAACATTCGACAGTATAATGAGAAAATACCTTATTGAAATACAATGCTGTAGGTCACCTCAGCAATAAAGATTCAGGTTAATGTCCTGAATCAGTTTGAGGCACTTTACTTACCTGATGAGGGATGCTTGAATGCTTGCCAGTTGGACTCACATCCTTTTCAGCATTCGCGAACAGGGGTCTGAATTTTCAGTGATGGGTTTTGTAGTTCATTGATAATTG
>NW_015177022.1:923582-935834 GCF_001447785.1 Gekko japonicus | reverse complement strand
TTACCATATTCATTTCTGACCATGCAGTTCAGTGTTTTCACACAGCCCAGTCAACTTTCACTACCCTGCCCCCCATCTCTGCGGCATAACCGCTTCGGTTGGCAGGCAATTATTTTTAGCAAACTCACAAATCACACGAACCATTCATAAATAAATGCTGGGTTTCGATAAAAACCTGTCCGTCAGTGTTCATCTAAGTAGTTCTTGCTGATGCTAATGGCTGTGTATCAGTTTGAACATGAAAAACCTTTGCACATGGGCAGTTTTGCAAAAATCCCATGAAACCAGTTTGCCAGGGGTTTGCAGCTGTTTGGCATGAACTGACCTGAACTGGTATTTGACTCACATCTGAGTGACACCTTTGTAGATGGTAAGTTTGGCTGTTGGATGTGTTCATGGCAAAATTCGTAGCATGCCTGATCCCAGGAAGGGAGGGACATAACAAAAGGATACTCTGCTTTGACAGAGAATGGACTAGATCACTCTTTGAATCTCTCCAGTTCTATGATTCTATTACACTTAATAACGTCTGCACAGTTCTATAATTTAGCTTTCCTTTTTCCCTGTGTGAAGATAGAAGGCTGGAATGCAGCTAGCATATGCTTTGCTCTCCATTGAGGGCAATTATTAATTTCCCAGTGGGCACCTTTTTATGGTGAATGACAGAGTGTGGGTTTCTTTATGGGGGAGGGGAGAGAGTGCACCAGTTATTGCTCATTCTTTTCTTTTTTTTAATTTAAGGCACCAATTGATGTCTCTATCAAAACACACCTGCTGTTTCACTGATTGCACCGTGTCTGGCAGAATATCTGCCTTGGGACACCCAAAGTGGACTGGGACGGGCAGAGGAAGAGTTCAGCTGGCATTTTCACACCCTTTCTGGGTTCTAGAAGGGCGGGGAGCAGAACGGAGGACCTCTCAGACAAAATGGATTTTTCTGCTGTGATATGAGACACTCTACATCAGTCCTCCTCAAACCATGTGCCATGAGACATTGCAAGAAAGGGAATTACACAGAAGTCTTGAGAGTTCAAACAGCACGCATCCAGGAATGGAGTCTGCCTGCCACATCCCTGCATGGTTTACTGTTCTGGCCTCAACTGAAAGACAAGTAATTCTACTGGGTGTCTACATTGTGTGTCACTCACTGCCAATGCAAAGATTCAACAGTTACCCACCCTCAGGGCCTAACTACATTGTTACACATAGGCCCCATCCTTTCTCATAGGGTTGCCCCTTAAAATTACTATGAACTTTCTCTTGGCTACATTCAGGACCAGTTTATACATCACTCCCCACTGAGTGTGCAAAGTCCCTGTAAATAAATAAATTATGCAAATGGAGGAGAAGTCACTGTAAAAGCATTACCTTTAAAGTGACAGGAAAGTTCCTCCTGTACCCTTGGATCTGTGAGGGCACATTCACACATGCAACTCAGCACTAAACACTGTAATCATTTAGGGACGTGTAAACCATGCCATACTCTCCTGAATACACCACCAGAGGTCATTTCGGGGGGGATCGCGGGGGATCACAGTTCCCCCGGGTGAGGTATGGGGGGCGGGGCACATGATGAAGCCCCGCCCCCTGCTTCCGGCCACCCTGCTTCCGGCCCTCATTCAGCCAGGAGGAGGCAGGAGAAGAGGGAGGGTAAGTTGCTTCCTCCCTGCCTCTCCCCACCCCTGCCTGCCTGGGGCCAGGGAGGGCCTTGGCAGGGCTTCCTCGCACTCCCGCTGGCCTTGCAGGTCCACCGCCGGGCCCCTGATGTCAGGGGGTGTGGCATATGCTAATGAGTTATGCTAATGAGTTCCCCTAGCTCTTTTTCTACGAAACGATCCCTGTACACCACCATAGTTATGGCCAAACTACACAGCATGTACAAGTTATGTGTAACTTATTAGATATTTATACCCCACTTTTCTCCCCCCAGGGACCCAAAGCCACTGACGCCATCATTCTCCCCTCCTCCATTTTATCCTAGCAACCACCTTGTTAAAGTAGGCTAGGCTGAGATTACGTGACCGGCCCAAGGCCACCCAACAAGATTGCATAGTAGACTGGGGGATTCAAACCTGCATCCTCCAGCTCCTAGTCCAGCATTCTAACCACTACAACAAGTCTTCTGTAACTTTCCTATATATATTAAAGAAAACACACCAGTGAGAGGCTGCAAATCAGAGGGAAAGGTTGGCAGCAAAGAAGAGATGCTTAACTCTTGCTTTGCCTGCCTTTCTCCTGCTCCAAACAGCACCCTCTCCCCAGCTGCTTTTTTATTGCTAGGGGGGAAATGGGTACTGTTCAATGGGAAAGCAGCTTGGGGGGAGGACATGACTTTAAGTAAAAAAAATGGCCAGAAGAAAACAGTTTTAAGCATCTGCTCATCACCTGTCAATCCTTGGCTCCTGACTGCAGCTTTCCTTAGATGCATTTTGTTTATTGAAAAAGATATTAGTGGAGAGTTATACACAATTATGTCTAATGTGTAGTTTGACCCTTGGGACAGCTGTTGAAATACCTACTCATAAAATTTTGTCTCCTTAACCTCTTGCACAACCTATACCATGCACACACAAACACACACTTCTTTCTCTGCATAGGTTTTAAGTGTCTCCTCTGAAGATGTGGAAAGGCAAAGTAGCTACTAAAGGAAAGTTTAAGAGTTAATTTTTAGACACCGCACAATAACACGGGACCTGGAGAAGGAAGAAAAAATGTTCATCCAATTTTCCTCCCCAAATTAAATCAAGAACTTTCATAATTAGTTTTTACTCCAGAGACCTCTAGCGAGAAATGAAAGAACTGAAAGAGTCATAAACTGCTTTCCCTTTTTCATTAATATTTGCTCCCAAATGCCGGCCAAATAAATGTAGCACACAGTTTGAAGAAATGAGGAGCTTTAAAATTGATGGATTGGGGGGCATTTGGATTCAGACCTCTCATTCCAGATACTTACTCCCTAGCTTGGCTTTCACATTCAGAGTTTAAAGTAGGTAGTAGAACAAAATGCTTGTTTTATGGAGGGAAAAATATCTTCCTCTTTCCTGAAACAGACATGATGATGGAGACCCAAGCTTGGGCCTTCTGTTTCTTAATTTAAAAGCAGCAGCATGAAAGTCTATTTTAAAATTAATTTTTATTTCTTCAAGTAAGGAAATAACAAATATGCACCTTGACAATGTTCCTCTTACAAGAGAATCAAGGAGGGGAGTAAATCACAAAACATCTCTTTGGTCCCGATCACACATAGAATTAGCCGCGAGATGGGCATGAATGCTGTGCGGATTTTAAGGGCGCGATCACACGGGAACATCTGGCAAGCGTCTCGCACCCGTCGGCAACCTGTCTCACTCCGCCAAAGAAGCGGAGTTAAAAAAAATACCAGGGAAAGTCCAGTATCAAACGGGTTGCTATGAGCCACAGACAGACTTTCCCCTGTGTGATTGCTCCAGCGCGCTCTCATGGCATCGGGATGGTCTGATGAGGCCATCCCAACTCAGTGCCGTTGTTTTTTCCCCCTTCTCAGTGTGCGCATCATCGCATACTGCCGTAGGAAGCCCTCAGTGTGGAGATGCGATTCATTGATCCTCCATTTAAACGAACAGAAAACAAACAGCAAAAAAAAGCCCAACTCACCCGCGATTGCGTCTGATCATGCAGTGGCGGGCTATGCCCACAGCTTCAAAGAACTGTGTGATCACGCAACTGTGGGTCAATTTCCTCCGGGTTAAATAGCCTCACTTCCCCTGCGCATTATCTTGCACATGTGACCTTTGAATATTTGAACCAGGGCAGCATTCTTGGTTCCCCTCCTAATTCATCTTACCTTCACAATAACCCTGTGAGGTAGGTTAGACTTAAGGCCACTGTGACTGACTACACTTTTTAAAAGCTTAGAAATGTTGTACAAACAGCTAAAGGACTGGGAAGGGCTAATTCTTCCCAGAAACAGAGAGCCTTGAGTGACAGGCTGCTCCAAGAGATTTCATTGCTTAGCATCAGCTGAACAGAGAGAGACCTTGGAACTGGATGTTGAGGAGACTTCAGCCTAATTTCAGCCCTAGCTGAAAGGAGTCAAGCACTGACAGTTTCAGAATTCAGCCCTGACTGAGGACTGAGAACAGTTTAACACAGAGAGGAGAACTGGGGAACACTTGGCAAGGAAGTTTGGGAAGTAGGTGAAGCCTCCCATTTGTGCCAAAGAAAGGGGATAGATCTTCTAGTGAGAGGAGAATTTCCCTATCCAGTCAAACAGGGAGTTAGCTCTGAAGAGTACACAGATCCCTGATCTGATGTGATTAGAAACTGCTTTTAGAGACTTTAAGAGTCAGTTAAAAACTCAGGAAGAGTATTGGTTTTTCAAGAGAAGGGGGTTGAGTACTGGTAAGAGTATACCAGCCTTCTGAAAACCAAAAGTGTACTCTAGAGTGTCTGGGAAAACAATGGAGTAAAAGCCTCTCAACATAAAGATTTAAGTCACTGAGAAAAGCTTAAGAAATTCTTATTAATTAGCCTGAAACATAAGAACGAAAGTCTGCGCCTTTTACCTGGATTTTACCTCAGAAACTTCAGCCCCTGATTTCACCTGACTTCCCCCCTCTATGTTAAATGAAATATTTTTGCTATCTTTGAATTTCAAAACACCTCAAGTGCCATTAATGTCATATAAGCTAAAGGGGGCTCCCATTCCTTCCCTCAGGTTCCTAAGCTGAGCAAACAGCCAAAATATTATACTGTGACAGTGTGGGACAGCCAGAATTCTTCAGGAAAGAAGAAAACAGACAATGAGGGTGGCTCAATCACAAAAGGGAAAGAAAACCGGAGGGAAAATCTTGCCTTTGAGGAAAGGAAGAGGACCAGGGCATCATAGTTACACAATGAGCTTCATGGCTTGCATACAGAAAGTTCACAGTCAAGAAATAACCACCCCCTTCACTTCTCTTTTCCATCAACATCTTTGTCTGTTTTCCTTCATCAGCAAAAGAAGACTGAGATCTTTCTGTGAGGGGAAGACCATTTGTTTACCAAATGGAAACGTGGACACAATTTAGAACCTACCATCTTCTTCTGTGTAGTTCCCACTGACCCTGGTATCAGTGGGACTTCTCATGAGTAAGTGGTTTCTGATCTTCAGCTGGTATGGTTGAAGCGTGCACACACACACACAAACATTTCACTAGCTAGAATGACTAAATTCCTGGCCGTTTACTAAAGGGGAGAAACTAACAGAAGAATTTTTTTAAAAAAATAAGAAGAAAGGTTGCTGGAACATATTAAAAGCTCACCTACTGAAGGGAGGAAATGAACTGGATTCTCTTTTGGAAGAGGGCCTTTTACAGAAAGATGGGTGATGTCATACATTTCCTCTGTCTGCTTTACAGTAGCTGGTCCAGGATGAAGCACACACACCCCTCCAGCTTACAGCCTGGGCCATTCTTAAACATATGGAAGGAAGGGAGGAGAGGAAAATCAGGGCTGTATATTTTCTGCCAATCCGTATGAATGCGGAATGTAACTTCTTGAAAAATTTAGCTTTCATCCAGAGAGAGAGAAAAATCTGAGAAAACCACAAAATATCTGCTTATCTATTTAATTCATTCATACCCAACCTTTCACCCCAAGAGAGACCCAAAGTGGCTCATGTCATTCCTCCAGTTTATCCTCACAACAACCCTGTGAGGGACGTTAGGCTAAGACTGTGTGACTGGCCCAAGTTCACCCAGCAAGCTTCCATGGCATGGTATGGATGCCAGTCTCCAGGTGGGACTTAAGGATCTCCCAGAATTACAGCTCATCTCCATACTATTGAGATCAGTTCCCCTGGAGAAAATTGATACTTTGGAAGGTGGACTCTATGGCATTATACCCCACTGAAGTCCCTGCCCCCCCAGCTCCACCCCCAGCTCCCCAGGAGTTTCCTAACCTGGAGCCAGCAACCCCATCACCCCCACCCCCTGCTGGTGGCTGGGTGGATACCTGGCTACCCTAGAACCTAGGTTCCCCCAGGTTTTAGTCTGACACTAACCACTGTACCACACTGGCCCATATACAATACATACCAACAAACATAAAGCAAAAGAAGATTAACCAAAGACCTGGCTAAACAGAAGAGTCTTGGCCTGGTACCTGAAACAGAAAAGATCAGATGCCAGGCAAATAGCTATGGAGATGCTGCCCATACTCTCTTTTGGGTGGCCAGGTCCCTCACACCTCAGTACAATTTTAAGTGCTCAGGGCAGGGCTGCCGTTTTCCCCACATGCATCCTCCTCACTACTTACAAAGATAAGAATTAATTACGCAAAAGCTAAAAAAAGGACTGTTATGAAAATCTGAATTTACATACATGTATAATTATAATGAGTTTAATTGTACAGAATTATTTTGTACAGATATAACTTTGCTCGCATTGGCACAGCAAGTTGTCAGCTGAAAAATTTCTCTTATACATTTAGAAAATACATATCCTGCCTATGGATCTATCAAAAACATACAGCTTTTGGGGAAAGCAAGTGTCTAGATAACCCAACTTAGCCAGGGTTCATCAGAGATGGGAGCTAAGCAGGGTTGGTCATGGTCAATACTTAGATGGGAGACTACCAATGAAGACTGGGGTTGCTATGCAGACAAAAACACTGGCAAACCACCTCTGCTCATCTATTACCTGGAATGCCCTGCGGATGGAGTTGCCATGAGTCAGTTGTGACTCAATGGCACTTTCTTTTCATGGGAGCAATCTCAGTTGATGGACCACATCTCCCTATATGAACCCCCATACCAACTGTGCTCCCGTCACCACATTTTCTTGTGGTGCCATTGCTTGGAGAGGTGCACTCTCCTTTGACCTGGTTGGGGGTATTTTCCATTGTGGCTCCAACCTTAAGAATGGCTGCCCAGAGGAGGTCAGAGCGATGTTTTATCAAAAGACAGAAAAGATGGCAAAGCAGATTTTTTTTAGAAGGGCTTTTGCTTAGTCCTGTTTGTTGAAATGTATGCTGTATATTGAGGGTCAGATTTTCTTTTCTGTAGGATTCCTCCATAGTTTCGATTCTTGGCTTGCTCTTCACCATGAAACCACAGTCCAAGCCTCTGGCTCCCCATCTTCCTGTGACACAGCAGCTTAAGCCCTGGTATCACATGGGGTTAAAAGTAGGTCCTGAAGTAAGTCTGAAGAAGCTGGAGACCACCGATATAACATGGATTGTCAATTTTCCTCTATTCCCATCTTTAGGCCATCCTGTCCACTGACATAAAACAAATTATGGCTTTAAGGTTACATCAGTGGCAAAAGGAAAATGAAACCTCAGCATAGGTTTGACATCTACCATTTCTGGCTCCAGCTCTAACACAACACTCCCATTAAAAAAAAACTGGGAACAAATCCAAGACATCTTATTTTCCCATTCTTGTGTTCTGCCTTTCTAAGTGCCACTAATTCCTCTCCACTAGCCCATCCCAACCAAGCCTTCGAAGGATATAAATTTTGGCTTTCTTCCATCCCATGCTACCATCCACTTCCTGTTCTTTTGGAATGGGTGAGTTCCAGATAATAGCACCAGGGTCCCTCCAGCCCAAACCAAAAATGTAGCGGACACACCACACCGCAAGTAAAAGGTACACAGGGCAATTTCTGATGTGTTAGATCAGAGAAGAGTCTCAAGAATCAGGGGCTGCATCGCTCCCATTTAACAATCCATTCTTCCTTAATAAACCATCCCTGGCATTAAATTTCAGGGCCCGGTGTTTTCATGGATATACGGGCTATTTCCAAGCCTAGCCATTACTAGTGAATGCAGTGACATTAATATGAGTAAATGCAGGAAAAAGGATGAAATAAAACATATCCTATTGAAGGAAATGAGAGCTCCTTAAGAAAGAAAAACACACATAGGAAAGATGTGGGCATATCGGAATACAAATGAGACACGGGGGAGCTCCGAATTCCACAAGCATGATGTTATTAAAGTGTTTGATACTAGAATAAGCACCTGCAGATATGAATTACATCCTTGTTCAGACCACTAACATTGGAGTCCTGACATCTCAGGAAGTGCTTATGTTATATTTCAGACCCTGCTGCCAATTGCACCGGTATCAAATAAATCAATCAGGGTTACAACAGACATTATCTGAAGGACTTACAAAACCTAGAGGGGGACTACTGTCCTAACCATCTGTGTGCAGCATTATATGTTATACAAAATACAGGGATGCACTGAAAATTGTGCTATCCCTAGGCCAAACAAGGCCAACAAGAGGGGTGTTATACAGAGGACAAAATTCCAGAGGCCCTGTTTGTCCAGGCAAGGCATTACTGGTGTTCAGCTCTAAATTCAGTGACATCCTACCATTACTGTTAAATACTGGGTTCTGGACACATTGCAGTGATCAGCTCTAGTTTATTTAGTGATTTCAGGAATACAACAAGGACACCCAGCAGGGTTTGAGCCCTGCTTACAAAGCATGCAAACAGCACACCCCCCACAAATACACTCCCAAGGATAGGCTATTTACATTACACTGCTTATCTATAAGTCATTTCCAGGATCCTGGTCAGCTATTGTTCTTGGGGAGCAAGCTCACCCAGTTCAAGGTCCACATTCAGGGATGGCTTAGGCTCAATACATAACAATTACGTTCACCTCCGTTTCTCCCCACCACTCTGTGGGCTTCCATGCTGAAAGAGAAATGGATGAATTGGATCCTCTTGGCCCTCCTCTGCTTTAAAATGCACCCTACAACAGGAACCCTGAATAAAGACCCAGCTTGATAAGCAAGCATTAGGTTAAGTCATGCTACCAACAGGTAGGGTTGCCAAGTCTGATTTTCGCCACAGCGGGGGACTCCCGGCTGGCGGCTGGAGTGCGTGTGCATGCGCAAAGTGCGCACGCGCCGCATCCACATCACTCAAAAGTGACGCGACCACACCAGGCACGCTGGGGGCGGGGCCACGACCATCCGAGGGAAAACCATAGAGTTTTCCCTCGGATGACCATGGCCCCGCCTCCAGCGTGCCCGGCGTGGATGCGTCATTTTTGGGTGACGTGCACGTCGGGGTGGGGTTCCCCCGGGGCCCGATCCACCGGCGGCGGGGAACGGGCCTCTGGGGCGGGGGACTCGGCAAGCTTACCAACAGGTCATATGTTTGGGTGGGTGGGGCAGAAAGCAGGCCCAGATGTGATCTTTCTCTGGGAGCCTACAGTGGCTCATATCTGCCCTGATACCAAGTCCTCTCTTCTTGTCCAAAGCAGGCCCAGATGTGATCTTTCTCTGGGAGCCTACAGTGGCTCATATCTGCCCTGATACCAAGTCCTCTCTTCTTGTCCAAAATATGTAAGAATATCTACAAAATATGTAAGAGTAAGAGTAGCTGAACATGGAATGGCACCATTACGCTGTATGTGTCTGAGCACCAGCCAGTGATGCAAGGCTGCGATGGCAAAATACATAATAGAGTTACAACACAAGAGTCACAATACATTCCATGTTTTTCACCCTCTTTGTTGCTTGAGTAACCCAGGGAATCAAAGGTGGAAGAGCAACAGATGCATCCTGATCAAGCAAGGTCCAGGATTCTCTTCTGGTTCTTCTAATGATTATAACTGAAATTCCAGCGTGGGGTGTATTCATCCATTATGCAGCCAGAGGAAGGGGGCTTTCAGACCCTTTTCTCTAGCATCTTACATTCTTTCCATGTAAAGACTTGATAAATCCATTATCTGATTCAAGGCAAGAATGCGTGCACCCTGGTCTTTTTAAAACGACATGAAATCACAATAGAATGCAACTCTTGGCAGACATTTTTTTAAACTCTTAAACAGCTGGGTTTAATGGTCTTCTAGTTGTTATGAACATTCCAAGCTTGCTTGCAGTTTTTAGGGAAAATATTTAAAATAACTTCTTTGTATAAGTAAAGGTATGAGCTAATGCCTGGAGTGTCTCGAAGGAGACAGCAGAACGTCCCAAGACAATGCTATTGGCACCAGGGAGTTTAAAAGTCCTATTGAATGTGTGTGTTTTAACTGTGAACTTGTGTTCCATGAATCTTCATTTTAATAATTTAATATTTTAAGGTTAATATTTTATACTTGTAATTTGTTTTTATGTTGTTGTACCTTATTGGTTTTAATGTTGTAAGTCACCATAAGACCCGTCGGGTAACAACTAAAAAAAATTTAATAACATAAATAAATGTCACTTACGCATCCTTACAGGAAGTTACTGTACAAACCAGTTCACATGGCTGTAATGGAGCAGCGCCCTTGTGGAGGAAAGTGAGGGTTGGCATGGAAAATCCAAGGTTGAAGGTATCACTTCCTGTCACAGGCTCACAGGAGCCTAGTAGCACACTGTTTAGATGTTGCACTTGATATAGAACCACCAGGAAACAGTGCTCACAAACTCTGAGTACACCTATACCAAGTCATATGCTACATTGGGCTGCTCATTGTTGACAGAGTTTAAATATGCAAAGCAAGTGGAACACTGACTGCTTAGAGAAAAATAAGTAGGTATATTAAAGTAGAACAAGCTGTTATAGAACATAGAAAAGAGAGAACCTTACTTGCCTAGCCTAATTGCTGTGAGAGGAACAACAACAAGAAGGAAGCTCTACAGAAGCAGGAAGTCTCCAGAAGACCCAATCAAGAGACAGCAAGGACATGATTTGAAATTGTGGGCAGTCCCTAATCTAGCTATGCTAACTACCAGTCCTTCAGCTGTTCCCCTGTAGGGTGATCTTCAGGTCTTCTTCAAGTTAGTGAACTGCAGACCTTGCATATTCCAACACAGATGATGGAGAGTTTTCTAGCAACTGAACTGACCTCACATTTCTATACTACCTTTCCTTCAAGTACCTCAAGCGACCTACATAAGACTGCCTCATTTTAGTCTCAAAACCAGTAAGGAGATTTAGGCTGAGAGAAAGAGATGGGCCTAAGGTCACCCAATGAGTTTCAAGGCTGAGCAGAGATTTGAATTTTGGTCTCCCAGGACCTAATCGACACTAACCAGTAGTTAGGGGATGCTCTTGGACCCAGGTCTTCAGCTGGATAAGCAGGTGGCAGGTGTGGACAGGAGTGCCTTTTACCAGTTTGGTGTAGTGGTTAAGTGCGCGGACTCTAATCTGGGAGAACCAGGTTTGATTCCCCACTCCACCACTTGCACCTGGCTGGATGACCTTGGGCAAGCCCTAGTTCTGATAAGAGCTGTTCTTGAAAAAGAGCAGTTTCTGTCAAGAGCTCTCTCAGCCCCACCTACCTCACAGGGTGTCTGTTGTGGGGAGGGGAAGGGAAAGGAGTTTGTAAGCCGCTCTGAGACACCTTTGGGTAGTGAAGGGTGGGGTATAAATCCAATCTCTTCTCTTCTTCTTCTTTTACCACCTTTGAATGGTTAGCAAGCTAAGGCCTTTCTTGAGCAGAAAAGATCTGGCCACTGGTGCATACCCTGGTTACATTTAGATTACTGCAATGTACTCTGTGTGGGGCTGCCCTTGAAGAGTGTTCAGAAATTTCAATCACAGCATAATACTTCAGCCAAGATGCTGACTGGCGAGGGTAGTAGGGACTATATCACTCCAGTCTTGGCAGTCTTCTTGTTGACCTACGAAGCTCTGTATGGCTTGGAACCAGCATACCTGAAGGACTGCCTACTTCCCTTACAAACCTACCTGACCACTGACTACAGTCGAGGCCACAGTTCAGGTGCCCCACCAGCTGAGATTAGGTGGGTAGCAAGCTGGGGGAGAGCCTTCCTGGTCATGGCTCTAAAACTTTGGAACTCTCTCATCCGTCCCCTTCTGTTGCTGTCTTCAGCCAATGGGTAAAGACTTTTTTGCTTCATCTGGAATTCCTTTATGATCCCTCTTTCCTGCTCTAAGTTTCAATTGTTGATGAGCGCAGCAAGGGGGGATACAAATGTTGAAGATAAATAGATTAATAAACCATTATACCACATGGACTTTCTAACTTTTGCAAGCCTAAAGGACAAGTAGATGATCGGAACTGAAGAAAAGAGAACCTGTGAAGTGACCTTGCTTTCAGGTCTTTAGAGCTGGTTTTCTAAAATAAAGGTGTTTGAAACTCATGATGTCATGCAAAGCTCCTATGAAAATTCTACACATACATCCAGTTCCTTTCAGTGGATACAATAACTCTAGAAGCACAAAGGGTGCACCCATTCATTAAAGTGAACAGGGGAAACCCTTGTGGGTAGGAAAGCTCCATATCTACATGGACGCTCTCACGGCCACAGCAACT
>NW_015177022.1:914625-923564 GCF_001447785.1 Gekko japonicus | reverse complement strand
GCAGGAGTATAAGCTCTCCTCCAATGCACATCCTGAAAGTAATTGCACCACCTCCCCCCCTTTTTTTTCATTTTGACACATTATTTCATATGGGCAGAAATACATTCTGCAATTCCTCTTATTCACAATCTTTCCTGTGGAACTGTTTTGCAAACAAGGAGGTGGCGTCAATGAGTTCCAGCACATTTATCAAACGCCGGTTGTCCCATAAATCCACCCAAATCCATGGCTCCTCTGCAGGGCTCCAGATTTTCCTCCTACTTAATACTTAGGAATGGGGGGGGAGAGAGAAAAACTCAGCATTGCCTAAGAATGAACGTTTTGTAATTGGGATTTCATTAACCATCTATCCGCCCAACAGAACACACCTTCCAGCATCAGCATGTTAAGATTCTATTTCGTTTGGGTTTAAATGAGCAAGATGTGAGAAAGGACAAAGCAGTGATTATGACAAAGTAGAGTTCAAGTTTCCTCTTTTTTTGGGGGGGGGGGAGCAGCTCCTCAGCTGCAATAATGCAAAAGGCTAAATGTGGACAGAAATTAATGTAAGCGGTTGCAAAGTTTTCTGGTGGGAATACTTAACAGCAGAAGTATGTTTCCCCAGGAGATCTCGTCCACCATTTGGTCCAATTTCATACTCTGAGAACTGAACCAGTTCATGATGTAATGCTCAGGGGAAAACATTCCTCTTGAAAGAGCATCTTCCTAGGGAGAAGGGTTGGAGAAAACATCTTAATATCGCTTAAATGGCTCGGGGTGTTTGCTAGCTCAGTGCTTTAAATACAGGAGGCTGTAGGAGGCACCCAGCTGACAGTGCAAAAGGATTCTCTCCACGTTTCACTAAGGAGTACTGTGGGGAAAGGGAGTTCCCCCCCCCCTTTAGGTTTCCTTGTTAGCAAATAGGAGGAGTCCCAAGGTTTTTTGTTATTTGATGCAACAATACAAGCCTGGTGCAAACATACACAAAGTGGATAGCATACAGAAGTTCAATGTAAATCATATATGCTACATGAAACTTGAAAGTTTCCTTACAGCATCTGCGGTTAGCAGAAACTGAGATTGGTGAAGTGTGTGGTGGGGAACAGGGTTAAGTCATTTGAAAGATGTGAACATATTTATTTCAAAAGATTTATATCCTGCCTTTCTACCCTCATAAGGGCCATACAGGTGGGTCACGAATTAAAATATACATAATAAAAACCAACAAAAACCAAAGCTAAACCAATCAAAACCAAAGCTAAAACACACATACAAAACCATAAAAAACAACAATCAAAACATCAGGCAGAAAGGAAGGCTCTCGGAGGGAACGCCAAATGAAACAAAAAAAGTCTTCACCCCCTGGCGGAAGACAGCATCAGAAGTGGACTGATAAGAACATGCAGAGCAAAATAGGAACCCCTGTACATCTGTCCCTAAGAAAATGATCTGTCAGGTCTCAGGTTCGAATCTCATCTCCACCACAAATTCATTAGGAGCTTAATGCACGACACTGTCTCTCTCCCTCAGTCCCTCATCAGCACTTCAGGAACACTACTACATGTGTCCATAAGCCAACCTTACAGGGCTGTTGGAACAATAACTGTGAAAACAGATGTGATATGCTTGGGAGATTGAAAGCATGATGCAAAGGTTAAGAAGAAAAATTAAACACCCTTTCCTCCTGTGCATAACCACTGCAAGCCAGACTGAGCAAACTGACCAGTGGTCTGACTCAGTAGAAGACTGTTCCATAGGTTCATTCATTTCAAGGGGGGAAGTTAAGCGAATGCTTGTCATGGACTTCAAAGGGTTTGGTTGGATCAGGCCCAGTGACCCAGTGAAAGGAACCCACTCCTGCTTTCAGGGTGGCCACTGCTGACTTTCTCAAACACATGACGGATTGTAAGAAACTTTTAAACAAATGTGGAGCTGGCAAAGCTTCTTAGTTGTAAACTCTAGTATTGTACAGGTTTTGGGGAGTTTTAATTTAAGCGATACTCTTGGAGTCTTACCAGCCGGCCTTTTCCAGGACCACAACATAGATGCAGGGACTGGTTATAGAAATGGCAATAAAGACTAAAGCAAACACAAAACCCCAGACCCAGGAGAATATTATTTTTTAACAGCCGCTATCCAATCCAAGCCATGATAATATTTAAATGTATAATTCTTTGTTTTAAAACCCATATAAGCCTCTTAATCTGGAAAAAAGGGTTTTATGAACTGTTGTCTTCTCAAGGGGCTGGTATGACCTGATGAAAAAGATTGTCGGGCTCCTGAACCTTTAATACGTGCATGGCTTGTCATACAGTGCTTGTTTAAAAAGCGTGCAGAAACTCCTTCTTATACATGAGTGTTAAAGTGACACGCGGCTAATACAGTCTGTTTCCTCTAGTTGTCCAGTCATTTAAACAATGCAGCCTGACAGCAGGATTTTTAGCAGGAATACCACCATACCATAGCTAAAGAATTCAAGAGCGGCTGTTTCTAAGGGAACTTAGTTCTATCAGCTGATGCTTATGTTCTCTGACGGTACACAGAACTATAGCAATATCTAGTGACAGAAATAAAGCATTACAACATCAGCAAAGGGGAGGGAGCCATTCAGAAACCTCTCGTGCCAGCACCCTGATCGAGATAATCAAATGCAGAAAGGTTTCCTGGTATGTTGATAACATAAAACCATTTTAGAAATGGTGCAGTTTTTACTAGAGTCAGCTGATGTGTGTAAGCAACCGTTTACACCAGCAATTTACTTGTGGAAAGAATGTGGTATGCAATGCAAAGAATCACAGCCAATCACACAGTCTGCTTCCACGATTAGAAAAAAATAGTAAGAGGTGAGTTTTTAAACACAGATATCACTGTAGTCTGTGTTGTCACCATGGGTGGTCAGGAAGTCACGTGTACCCTAGACACAAGGTAGTGTTGTCGCCCACTTTCCAATCCAAGCCAAAATCTACCCTGAAAGAATCTGAGCATAAGGAAAGAAAACCTCTTCTTTTGCTGCTTCTAACCCCTATGCTAAAGTAGGTGCTGGTTTAGGTTCTACACCTTCCTTGGAGAAACATCCTTACTCTGGGAAGTGACCCAACACAATATCTATAGAGAAATCTTTGTCAAAGTGGCTTGGTTTATCTACAAACTTGGAGGGAATACTGAGAATCCAGGTAGAGTGAAAATAGAAGCAAAGTTTATTATGGGGAATAATATCAACGCCTGAGCTCGAGAATTAGCAACCTCAAGCAGTCAAAACAATATGAAACATTCACAGTAACATCAACCCATGCAAAACAGGTCAAGCAAGATTAGGGTTTTTCTCCAGGGAAACTGATCTCTGGCATCTGAAAAGCAGTTGCAATTCTGGGTGATCTCCAGTCCCCAACTAGAGATTGGCAACCCTAGTTCCCCCGGAGGAAATGGCTGCTTTGGAGGGTAGAGTCTGTAGTATTATACCCCTCTGAGATCCCTCCCCTCCTCAACCCCCCAGGCTGCCACCTAAATTTCTAGGAACTTCCTAACCTCTTTCTCTTTTCTTGGCAATCCCCATATCCTCTCCCTGCCTCATTCTCTCCTTTTCAGCCATTCACCAAACCTACCTTTCATCTGCCTCCCATCTTCAGCAATAGTTATTATTTATTTACTTCATTTATATAAACCTTTCTCCACAGTGGGGACCAAAGCAGCTTACATTATTCTCCTCCTTTTTATCCACACAAATACTCTGTGAGGTAGGTTAGGCTGAAAGTATGACTGGTCCAAAATGACCCAGTGAGCTTCCACAGCAAGGTGGGGATTTGAACCTGGGTCTCACAGACCCTGCTATGAAGTTCTAACCACACTGGCTTTCATAGGGTGGCTGCTGTTGAACAGTAGCAAGCAGCCAGGCCTAGTTCAGTCATGCAAGTCAAGTGGTATCAAGTCATCCAGAGGTTGCTTCCAGGCCTAAGGTTGCCAACCTCCAGATGGGACCCAGAATTATCCCAGAATTACAACTGAACTCCACACAGCAGAGATCTGTCCCTCTGGAGAAAATGGCTGCTCTGGAGGGTAAACTTCATGGCATTCTATTCAGCTGAGGCCTCTTCCTTCTCCAAACCCTGCCCTTCTCAGGCTCCACCACAAAATCTCCAGGGATTTCCCAACGTGGTGCTGGCAACCCTAGGCCCAAGCCTGGCTGCAATGAGTCCTCCCTCAAAGGCCAAAGTAGGCCTGGCCTCTCTCCCTGCCTTTTACTGAAAAAACCAAGCTTGGAATCTGTGGTTGCTTAGCGACAGCCACCAAGGGAGTCAGTTGCTTAAAGCTACAGGTGTTCCTTATATCATTTTCAGATTTTTTAAGCTTCCCAGTGTTTTTTTTAAGATTTCACAATTTTCTGCAAATCTAGGGCCCTTTTCATGTTTGTTGAAAGACCTGTCTTCCCTATTCACAGCTGCAGTCACCAGATTTAAGCATCCAAAGATATGCTGACTTCACTATTAGAATATAAGATTATAGGTTACTGTTTCTTGTGCATGATTTTTTTTTCTTGGTTGGATATGTATTTTCCCACTTTTTACTGCATGTAAGCAACAATTTTTTTAAAAAAAGAAAATGGGTTAACTTAAATTTTTAAAATCTTGTCTATTTGCAAATATAAAAAGCAGCTTACAATAAACCAAACACAGGAAGAGACATTAATCCAGTTAATACCTGTGGGGGGGGGGGGGACCTAGATTTGCATTGAATACTTTAAGTCATCAGTGACTTGATGCCACTTTCTACTGTTTTATTTACATATGTTACAGTTATGTCCAGTAAAATGTTTTTCTTTGTGCATAATTTGTTTCAAAGGGGTCATCTTACATTCAGGGTCACCTTCCTTTCAAGTAAATGTGGTAAATATAAATGGATCAGTGCCTCAGTCTCCCACTGATCATGTAACCTCACCTTCAGATGGTAAAGAGGACAGCATGAGTATGATTCATTCACAAAGCCCCCTATTCATTCTTGCAGAGCTTGAACAGATGTGGTTAAGAACACAAGACTGTAAGAGAAGCCATGTTGGATCAGGCCAATAGCCCATCCAGTCCGGCTGACACAGTGACCAAAAATCAGGTGCCATCAGGAGGTCCACCAGTGGGGCCATAACTCCAGAAGCTCTTCCACTGTCCCCGTCAACCCCCACCCCCCCGCACCAAGAATGCAGAGCATCACTGCCCCAAAAATGGGTTCTTGGTAGAGTTCAATTTCTCACATGACTTAATTGAGCAAAACTCAGAGAAGACAAAGGACTTGAAGAATTACATTGATACATTAGTTCGTGAAGATTTCAGGCTGGGAAGACAACAGGGATACAGGACTGTCTTAAGCTGCTGGGCATGGCGTCCGTGGAGTTGCAGGATTCTCCCTTATGGCATGCAAAGCCCACTGAGTTTGTGTGCCAATAAATTTCAAGTTATTATTAATACATATAGCTGTAATGCTATAAAACCTGATGTTGTATTATGAGGTTTCTTTTTTTGGCTTGAGCACTATGACCTCTTTGCTAAATTGATTTGTAGTGGCAGAAAACAGCAGTCAAGACCTTCACAAGGAAGGTATTTAAAAACCAAACTTTGGTGCAACTGGAAACAGAGTCCAGAGAATGCTTCTGCCAAGGGGCTTCACAAAAAGTTTGCCCAGCTTAAATGTTTGCCAAGTTTTCAACTGCATGGTAGTCCCTAAACTTTTACATCCTTGATTCCCAGTTACAGTTTAGCACCCAATAGGGAGCTACATTAAAAATGTATTTTCCTTGAGAGGCACCAGTTGAGGTGGAGGCGTTCCCATTTAAGGAGCTGGGGGAAGGGGAGCAAAGATAATCATGCAATTTGAAAGTTTTCTAAAATACAGATTGCAGCCTAATTAAAGTTTCCTTATCTTTTTTTTAAAAAAAAACCTTTTACCTTCATTTTATAAATATATTAATATTGCCTCTTATTTGTTTTGGCTTCAATACACAGCTGCACACGCTGCTATGAATTGTCAGCCCGAATTCTAGCTTGAGTGCAGAGCTGTAACTACTGCCAGTTTGAGTGAAGCACACATCCAGGTTTGGGGAATATGTTGTGTTTGTTTTGGCCACCATGCAGAGTAGAACCGTTTCCATTCCATCCGAACACAGTCAAGAGAGTTTGAAATATCGCACAATAAAAACCATTCATTATAACTGTCTCCTCTGCCTTCCAAAAACAAAAATGACTGACCAGTTCCAAATCTGTGCAGGGGGCAGGAAGTTGCGAGTCAAGAGGTCACTGGAAATAACCCAAGACTAACACCAAGTTTTGCAGATTTCAGGCTGGGAATATGTTCCATGCCTTCGTTTCCATTGCACACTCACTCTCTTTCTCTCTCCAAAGACTGGCTCAAGTAGTTAATTGGTCTGTTATGCACAATTTACAAGGCTTAATTACAAAACTAATACATTAGGCTTCTTGTCTATGTGTCAAAAGACAAAGTTAGGCCTATCGCACAAGGCCTCTTTAGTATGATGAAATCCTTCTTTATGCTGTTTAGCAATTGTGACTGTTACCATTAAGAAAAGGGTAGTTCTATGCCTGAAAAACCTACTAAGGTCTACAAGCTACATCAGTTACAATAGGCACAAATGCATCATTTATTGAAAATCAGCGTGGCATAGTATTTAGTGTGAGAGCAGGATCTGGGAGACTCAGGTTCAAATCCTCATTCTGCCATGAAAGTCTGCTGAGTAGGATCTGGGAGACACAGGTTCAAATTCCCACTTTGCCATGAAGGTTTGCTGGGTGACATCGGGACAGTAACACACACTAAGCCTTAACTACCTCACAAGGTTGCTGTGAGTATAAAATGGAGAGGAGAATGACATAAGCTGCTTCAGGTCCCTATTGGGGGACAAAAGTGGGGTATCAATGAAGGAAATAAATATTATGCTAGAGCTGGGGACAGAGAGTTATGCAGGGTAGCAAATGCCTGGCTATTGAGCAATAGCACTCCTTCTGCGATTTCACCAGACATTGCCTCCTCTCCACATTACAAGCTTCCCAGATACACAAACATGTCACACTCATTGTTTGGACGTAGAAGCCATCTACAATAGCAGAAGGCATGGGTTGAAACTGTACAGATGTGAAGGCCATTCTATGACTGGGGAAAGTAATGATGGACGGATAAGAGGCCTCCCGTGGTACTTTTTGAACGATTTGAACCAGGGAGAAAAATCTGGAGAGATTGTGTTTCCGTCTGGCATAGTAGGTTTGAACCAGGGAGAAAAATCTGGAGTGAGAGATTGTGTTTCCGTCTGGCATAGTATCAACCTGAAAATACACTCTCAATACTATTTCTGTAGTGTTACGGACTGGCTCTGGCTCACAAGAGTTTCTACCCCAAAAGTTTAAGGTACCAGAAAACTCTTGGTAGTTTCGATTGTAACACACCTCCACGGCTAACCCTCCAGAATACGTTTCTGCATCTCCAACAAGCACCATGGAATACACATCCTGGGGACGCAGCTTTTCCCCTTGCCCAGTGACTACCTGTTGCCAAACACGGACAAGCTCATCATCCATTTTGCACACAAGAAACAGGTTCCACACTCACAAAGATGTGCTCGTGCAAGACAAATTGTGTTATTCCCTTCCCTTAATTTCAGTGGGAGTCCCGGCAATCGTATAACACAATTAAGATAGGCACCATGTAATAAAGAAGCTTTCCTTTAGCAGCTGTTGATGGGTGCAGCACTGAAGCCTGAACAGACCACTCAGAGTGGGTAACTCAGATTCTCAGCAGGATGCCTGCCTGCCTGCCCCTACCCGTCAGCTTTGGGAAGTCTCAGCTTTTCCTCCACCTATGCCTCTGAAGCAAGACCCACCGGGAGCCTTTTGCTTGGAAGGCCATCCACTGGCTACCAGCTGAGCTACATGTCTGAACCTACGAGAAGAGATTGGATTTATACCCTGCCTTTCACTACCCGAAGGAGTCTCAGAGTGGTTTACAAACTCCTTTCCCTTCCCCTCCCTACAACAAACACCCTGTGAGGTAGGTGGGGCTGAGAGAACTCTGACAGAAACTGCTGTTTTTCAAGGACAGCTCTGACAGAACTATGGCTTGCCCAAGGTCATCCAGCAGGTGCAAGTGGAGGAGTGGGGACTCAAACCCAGTTCTCCCAGATTAGAGTCCGCGCACTTAACCACTACACCAAACTGGCTTCAAAGATGGACCTCACCCAGGATGCTCCTCACCCAGAAGACATCTTTACTTAGGGTCACAAGCTGCTGAAAGATCTGCGCCAGGAACACACATCGCTATTGATTTACAGTGTTATTTTTAATTGCTGAATAGCAGCTGATTTGGGGTGGCAGCTGTAACGTTTGGGGGGTGGGGTAGAATAATTTAGTCACATTTCCAAACTCAGATTAGGACCCCAATGTGAGGAAGCAGATTAACCCTTTCTTCCACAGACTATTCCATCCTGGAATGCTACTTTGAAATGCTACTTGTCCCATTTGGAAAGACAGGCAGCTCCCTTAGTCCAAATCCCAGGCTCTTTCCTCCAGAGGGGGCTGCAAGGGCTGCTGCAGATGAACTTGGGGGCCGGCTGATGGAACAGATGCCAATCAACAGAGGCAGCCTGTGGCGTCCTCTTATTAGGGAGGACTAGTTTTCTCTTTAAATTTATACTTTGTGTTCATAAACAGGGTAGATTCGGCTGCCACCAGGAATTTAAACAAATTCCAAATCTTTTCCCTTGACCTCGAGCCTGGGCTTTTCAAGGGTCTCTGTGGTCCTGAGGAAAGATTTGAACTGAATTCTGCAACGCAAACAAAATGTGATTTATTGAATAAGATCTTAAACATAAATAAATTGTTTGTTAACTATAACTGTTTAGGGGAAGAGAAACTGGAAAATTTAGCTGTCAGGGTATCACACACAGTCTTTGGTCACAAGATCCTTCTCTA
>NW_015177022.1:854653-914192 GCF_001447785.1 Gekko japonicus | reverse complement strand
GCTGGAACTAGAGATGGGAGCTCACTCCATCATGCGGCACCCGGGTCTCGAACTGCTGAACTACTGACCTTCCACAGCCTGCAGTTCAGCGTCTTAACCACTTGAGCCACCGCAGCTCCAGTATTTTGTGCTTAGTTTTCTTTTAAACCTTAGGATGTCTCAGATCCTTCTCGTAACTCTTCCACATTTAAACTTTTAACAACATATTTCTGAACACTTCAAGTTTTCACACACACACACTCTGTCCTCTTTCTCTGACAGACTCACTAGCTGACTTTCAACAGATTTTCATAACTGACTTGCAGACACACACAGATTCCTTTCAAAAACTCCTGCCACACTCTCTCAACCTCCAATCACACCACACTTGTCTCCCTCAGTCATTCTACTCTGCTATCACTGCAATCCAACCAAACATTTAAAGAGACACACACACTCTTAAAACAAGGAATCATTACACAGCCCTTCCATTAACATGGCTACCAACACCCTTTTAGTACTGCTTTACAGATGCCACGTTTCTGACCCAGAGCTAGCCTTAAAAGTAGGAAAACCACGTACGCCACCAGTGAGACCTCCTTTGGCCACAGGTATGCAAGTCTACCAGCAAATTTAGAAAACCAGGCAGCTTTTTTTTAAAAACTGGGTTAAGTAAAAAAGAGCATGTCTTGCCTTTAAAAACATACAAGACAGCTGATGTATTAGAGGGTCGTATTTTCACCACTTCGATTTTATCAGTGCAATGAAACAGTTGCACAAACATACCATTTCCACATTTGTTTTTTTGGGGGAGAAAGACTTCCTATCTAATTTTAACACTTCTGCAATTATTTTGGCAGATGGAGACTAGCTAGCGGACAGCTACAAAAACATCGTCATGCTGGACAGATTGTTCTGAGTTTGTGTCAGTTCCTGCAAAGAGGACGGGCCAGCTGGCCAAAATGAACTTTGCCAAACTTTCATGGAAATATCACCCCCTCCCCAATACCCCCACAGAATTCTGCAGACTACCTGGAATAGTCTGGTGTGGGGAGAGATGCTTAGATCTGAGCACTTTCATTGGGGAGGGAGATTTATTTGTTGTACATATTCACTGTAGGTTTTTAAAAAGAATTGCAAGAACAGTTTTGTTTCAGAGGGCTTTATTTATTTAGAGTATTTCTATGCTGTCTGGTCAAAGCCCTGCTCGAGCTGGCTTACAATTAAAAACCATAGTACTAAAATACAAGCAGCATAAAAATATCTATAAAAAAGAATCAGATTAAAAATCTGTTAGGATAAACACCAAAATTAAAACCGTGGATAAAAAGATGTGTTTTAGCCTGGTGCCTAAAAGAAAGTTAAGTAGGTTCTCTGTTGACTTGGGTGACTGACACCAGTGAAGATGCTCTTGCTGCTGGTATGGTTTCCCTTGTGTTGCAATTAGGCATGGGCTGAAGTGTTCAGTGGTTTATTTCACATTGTTGTACTTGTTTTACCTGTTCTATACGCGAATGCAGCGGTACTTCCTCTATGGCTCACAGTGAGCCACATTTGCAATTACCATCAACCAAAAGAGCCATGTCCATTGAAGACTCTGAGTGCTTCTCTAAATACCTACATGAATATAAGTATTACTATTGAATACACAACTGAGCTTGTTAATTACCAGAGTATCTCTGTGCAGGCAGGGTAGTCTTTCCCCATCACAGCTTGACCTTTGCCAGCTCTCCTATGTCCGGAGTGAGGCTTCCCCCTCTGCCCTCCAGCTCTTTCCTCAGCATGAGACACTGACTCAGGCTAGAGAGTGAGACTGCCAAGGTGCACTGGAGGAGAGCAAGCTGGCTGTGGAGAAAGGGGAGCAGAGCCCCCAGCAATCTCACTAGGGCCTGCTTGCTCTTTTCCTGGGTATCTGGTATGGTGGTGGTTTTACCATCTCTGCAGACAGCTTGCTCCCCTCCCAACAGCTGTGTGAGTGCTGGGGCACAAAGTACAGAGACTGTGGGTTGTTGGAGAAGACGGGCCCTTTATTTCCATTACTGGCCCAAGGCCTGCAGCTCAGGGAGGCTCACAGTTTACCCTGCCCTCCAGTGGCAGCTGTTTCAAAACACCCGCCAGCCACAAGCCATACTGGGCAATGGGCCTTTCCCACTTTCCTGGAACACAGAGCTCGCACCACAGGAACAATGTTGAGAAGAACCACAGGATGACATGTCAAACTGCACGTGGCTCTCGTGCCCCTGAGTACTGCTGTGCTACTGCACATCCTGGGGAAGCTACTTCTGATCTCTTTTAGGGGTGAAGGCAAGATTTTGAACAAGCAGATGCAACATTTGTATGCCATTTTCTTGGGCTGATTTCCCCCCATCAAATGAATGCATTTTCTATGTGATTTGTCATTCAGGAAATCATCATGATGCATATCTGTGACATATACTGTACATAACAAAGACTGTACTTAGATCCAGTTGGTCAGCCGTGTTGGTCGGAAGCAGTACAACAAATTTAGAGTCCAGTGGCACCTGTAAGACCAACAAAGGTTTATTCAAGACTGTACTTGCACTAAAAGTGCAAGAGAAACCAAATCACCAATCCGGCAGTGAATGTGTGGCAGAAACCATTCACAATGACTATATAATGAAACAGAAGCCCACCAAAAGGGCATAATCTCCAGCCATCCTTAGAAGGCATTCTTATACATTTCCTATATCAGTAAACCAAAAGAAAAGGCTACATTTACAAAGACATGCATTAGAAAAGAATCCTTCCTGCTTTTTTTTTTGACCCCCCCAAAAGGGGATTTTTTAAATTTGCTTTTTTATAAAACTACAACAGAAATTGGAAAGGGAAAAAATCTACATCTAAAGGAAAAAGTAAAGCGAATCTAACTAAAAACCCAAGTGTGGAGGTTTTACAATGCTTAAAACATAATTATTACACTTGTTCATATACTTTCAAATATGAAGAGTGCCCGCCAATCATCACTTCTGTTGACAAAACCAACTTATCAGACTAGGCAGAAAGTAATTCCAAAACTAAAACGCACATGGACACAGCCCTTAAGAAAAATTGGCATCTCCTTATACGCTTTGCTCCCCCCGTCTTAGCTGTATCTTCTTTTTCTTCTTCTTCCTCCAATTAGCTTTTATAAGTTCGGATCTGTCCATTCATTATATAAACCAAGTTCCTTTTTCCAGGGACATCATCGCTTCCTTAGACGTCTTAAATAAAAAGAGACCTTCCTTTTGTTGCATTAAGAACACAATCATTGGAGAATCCAACCTTTCTCTTAGCAAACCGATCTTATGAAGTTAGGGTAACGAGCCCTTTACCCCCCCAAAAAAACCCGCTTTTCGATCCGTTTGCCAGTCCAACCACAACTGAACTAAACTTTAAGAGTCTCCAACCATTCATAAGTCCCTATGATCAAAGTGCGCACCAAGTACTGTCTCTTTAAAAATATAGCCGCTTTTAGTACAGATCCAGGTCGCTGCTCCATTTTAGCCACCAGAGGGCCGACGATTCACTTTAAAGACAGAGTCTATGATTAGGTCATATGACCTAGCTTTCCACTGTTCTCTTTCCTGAAGAAAGCATTGGTCCCGCCTCCCTCCTTGCCTCTCATCGCCATCTTTTGGGGATGTTTACATTCGCCGAGAAAGAATGCCAAAGTCTCTAAGGTCAGTTTAAACGCTCAGCTCTCTTTCAGAAAAACTCTCCGCTACAGTCCATCGCCACAATTTGATCAGTCCCTCCAATCATGCTTTCACATTGGCTTAAAATATCGGAAGATAGGGTGTCCCCTCCCCCACCCTCCGTTTATAGTAGGGGGACTTCACTTCTAGGCTTTGGTGTCTCATTTTAATGAAAAACTCACTCATCAGTCCTTAAATCGACCCACCAAGTTCTAAGACGGCCCCTGGGATCACACCAGGCAGAGAAAATAGCTAAACCTCCAAACGCTTGATCCGGTGGTCGCTTCTAATCCAATTCTGGGAATCAGGGCAGGACCTTCAGGGCAGAGTAGCCCCCCTGTACTGGCTGACGGCCGGAGGTAGGGCTCTCCAAAGCCCCCTGGCTAGGAGCCCATTTGCCTATGGGCTTCATGGGGGAGCGTGCAGTCACGCTCCCTCCTAATCCCCGATTCATGGCACACGTCTCTCAGAGACGCAGCCATTGTTGAAGCACCGAAGACCGGACGTCCCTTCCTGCTTCATAGGGTCTCAAAACTTGCAAGTACACCTACAAGAGCCAGTTTGGTGTAGTGGTTAAGTGTGTGGACTCTAATCTGGGAGAACCGGGTTTGATTCCCCACTCCTCCACTTGCACCTGGCTGATGTGACCTTGGGTCAGTCACAAGCTCTGGCACAGCTGTTCCTGAAAGAGCAGTTTGTGTCAGAGTTCTCTCAGCCTCACCCATCTCACAGGGTATCTGTTGTGGGAAGGGGAAGGGAAAGGAGTTTGTTAGCTGCTCTGAGACTCCAAGTGAAGGGCAGGGTATAAATCCAATCTCCTCTTCTTCTTCAATGGCAGAACAGATACCAGCCCCTCCCACCTCCTCACTGCAGTTGCTGGCCAGCACGGCTTTTTGATCACATGGGTCTCATAACATCAGCAATAATTTTTCCAGAGGTTGAACAAGACTACTGAGCAGAAGGGAATATAGGGAATAATCCACATCTGCCAGTGCCTTCTGCTGACATTTAGTTAGATCCAAAGATTCTGTGCTTCACGAACATTTCTAAAGAACACCCCCCCCCCCCGGGTCAAACATACTGCTCAGTTTAACTATCGCTACTCTGTACCTAAATCATGTGGATGAAACAGAGGCTGATTACCTGTAAATAGTATTCTCCGAGTGGTCCCCTACAGAAATTCCGCTGGCTGACATGAACGCAACATATATCACGAACCACAAAACCAAAACTCTAGCAATGCACACAGAGCATTCTTCAGAGGCTAAACTCACAGAGGAAAAGTCACCTTTGAATAACCATGGGAGTATAGATGTAGGTCTTGTTTTTTGATCAGTCTCAATCATATCAATAAACAAAAATTCAAACAAAATGTTAATTCAGAGCCTAGTACTATGTATTCTGCCCTGGGTTTCTCAGACTTAAGTTACATTAATTGCTGTAGATTTTCCGGGTTGTGTGGCCGTGGCCTTGTAGAACCTGACATTTCGCCAGTAATTGTGACTGGCATCCTCAGAGGTATAACACAGAAAGATGGAGTATTCTCTGTGTCAAGGTGAGAAGAAAATGGTAGGCAGGTAATTTATATCTACTCCAGAAGGTGGGGCAGGGCTGAGTCATTACCTTGTAGGAGTTCCCCAGGCTATGAACATGCTAATGGAGAAGCTTTCCTGAGGAGGTTCTTTTGTATATGGTTTGTTTCCTGAGGAGGTTCTTTTGTACGTGGACTGGCTGTTGAAATTCTAATCTTATCTGTAGTGCTATTGTCAGATGTAGAGCCTTTTGTGTTTTTCAGGACAGGAAACCATGCCCTATTACTTTTTAAACTCTCTTCTTTCCTGTTCAAATTGTGCTTATGTTTATGAATTTCAATGGCTTCCCTGTGCATCTGACAATAGCACTACAGATAAGATTAGAATTTCAACAGTCAATCCACATACAAAAGAACCTCCTCAGGAAAGGTTCTACAATGCCAAAACCACGGCCACACAACCCGGAAAATCTACAGCAACTAATGAACTCCGGCCGTGAAAGCCTTCGACAACATATTAAGTTATATTTATGCAATTAGTTTATGAAGCAGAGCATATCTAAATAGTACTAAAGGCTATTGGCATCTAAGGGACTGTGTTTAGTACCTTTGAAATGTGTGGAACTATCACGTACAGTCAGATCACTGGACCAGTTATCCCAGTATTGTCTACTCTGAGCAAGTGTTGATAGCTGTTCATGCTATCAGGGAAACATCCTGCTTCTTGAAATCATTTTAACTAGAAATGTTGGTCGGGGAGTGAACTTGAAATCCCTTGCACATAAAGCAGGTACGTTATCACCGAACTGTGGAATAGGCCTGCTTGAACACCTACTGTTCCGCTCATACTGTCATTCTGTGCAGTGATCACAGATCTCATTGTTCGGCTAGCACCTGAGGTCGCTTGTAGACAATTCAGGCCTGTTCACTGAGTTACTTTTTTGTACAGCTGGTGGCCTCTACTTGTGAAATAACCCCCACCAACTGATGGTTTAAATGAAGATGCAGGTCAGAGACACTGCCTTATCTTCCCTGTACTCTGTATAAAAGCCAGTAACCCCCCCCCAAAAAAAAAATCAGGTTTGTCAGGTGATCCTGATTCCTAGTTTCCTCTGGGGAAGCCCCAACATTTTCTCCCAACTATGGCTACTGTATAGTCACAAAACTACCTGGCCTGGTGCTCAAGTCAGGTGGCAAATGGCAAAGATGACAAAATCCAAGGCCTGTCTTGTGGGTAAGGCATGACTGCTGGAGAAGGTATTTTACCTTGGAAACATTTATGCAGTTCAGTTCTCTGCAAACCTAAAACAGAACATTTGTGCAGGTACACAATTAGTTGTATGTTTTCATGGCAGTTATCCTGGATAGTCCTCTTGTACTTGGTTTTAATCTGCCACTTTAAATTCTTTCACTTTTAATTTCTTATTCCTCCCCTCGAATTCAAGCTCCCTTGAATTTAAATAGAAAATTTACTCAATTAAATAAATGTGTTATGACTGTTGAATAGCCTCCAGGTATGGCTTAGGAGAAAGCCTGCAACTACATGGGGGGTTTGACTACATGTTTAACATTTTAAAGATTTAAAAAAATTTACACACTGCTTTTACAGTTGACATCTATGGGTACTAGTGCCTCTCCCTACAGGAGACCTCAAATAGGTTTCATCATAGACACAGAGGAGTTCCAGTAGCACCTCAGGCTAGCTGTTCTTTAGAAGTGTAAATCTAGAATCTGCTTGGTAAAACGGGGAGCCAGGTCACTGGAAAACACTGACTCCTAAACCAAAGCAGCTACGTAGTAGCCCCTGGGTCTCAGAACTGTGCAGAAGCCACAAAGTATATCTGTCTCCATTTCTCAAAGGAGCAGTGTTTCATAGAGGCATGTTCTCACAGGATGAAGTGTTTGACTTTACACATCATTCAGAAGTGTGCAGCCCCTTGCCAATTTCCCTCTCAAGCACAATGGTCCCAAACACCCCTTGCACTGTAAGAACTCGACGAACCAGTTCACTATTTACATTTCAAACCCCAAGTTTAGATTTAACTCTGCTGTTCCCTATTTCTAAATTTTGGATGATTCTCAGAGTTAGGAAAGGGTGGGTCCTAACAACACCCATTCCACTCTGCTGTGTAATAGCTAATCTGACTCTTTTCTGCCTAAGCAACTGGTTCTGATCAATACTCAGACCCACTACATCACAGAGTAAAATTTAAATTCTCTATCCCTGCAATTGGATGATTGCATCCAAACAAGGTAGTAGTAAGAAAGTTAATGGGACACATAAAACTGAAAATTGGGCTAAGATATTGCACATAGCAGCTTACATAAACCGGAATGCTGAACCATTTTAAAAGATGAAATGTATTTTATTTTTAGCCCAGGGAACCAATATAAATGGTCAAGGTGGCTTACAAAAGCAATATTAGAATAAGAACAACCTTCCATTAACATACAAGAGTTAAAATATCATAAGAGCCACTTCAAAACTCTTCTAAACCGGGGAAATCAGGACAGAGCTCTTAAGAAATGCCTGACGGCTTTTGAGCAATGAAAATACATCAACACTGTCTTTTAAAACTTGTAGCACAGGATATCTGCAAGCCTCTTAAGGTAAGCAATTGCTGGGACTACAAGCTTTGGAGAAAGTCCTGCTATAGCAATTGATCATTTCATAGGGGTGCTTTAAACAGGGCTTCTCCAGCTGTTCTGGAGAGAAGGACCCCTATAGGTGGAAGCCTATTAAAAATCAGCTATACATTTTACAATCCAGTCCTATATTTTGCTATATAAAGAGAGAGAAATCAGAACTTTCTATGCTGGTAGTATGGGGGAAAATACCCATTCCACTGCTGCAGCACTGAGCACATAGTCCACTCCCTGGGCCAGAGTATCAGTAGTCTTGAATTTAATCCTCCATGTCTAGGACAGGCTGCTGCCCTTTGTATCCACCAAGTGCTCCCTGAAGCTCTCATGCTGACTAAATCACATGAAGCCAACAATGCCCTTTGTATTTACAGGCAAATGTGTTAGGTTCTCTGTGTCCTGCTTAACTTTTACAGGATACTGCTGTAACTGCCACAGCTTGTACCACGACAGTTATAGGCAAGGCCAGGACTGAGCTATCAGTCTATTACAAACACAATGGAATTATAAATACAGATTTTCACTAGTGGAAATGTTACTTCAGATTTAACCAACTTCATAAATGAGACAGAATGTCAGAAGTGTCTTCCTATTTGAATTTTACAGACACAGAAACCAATTTCTATCAAGAAAAGACGAGCTTATACGGCCTGCTATTTTTTCACATAAGTTACATAAAACAAAAACAGTACATCTTACACAGTAAGATTGCCTCAGATGAACCAAGACACACATATTTTGGCAGAAATTTAGTTTTGCTGAAAAGCCCTGACAGCACAATGACCAATCTTCAAATACAGAGCTAAACGTGAATCCTTGTTGAACTGAGATTGCATATACAAGGTATGCCACTCTACATATATGATGCATTTCCCCGGTATAACAATAAAATTCCACACCTAGAAATAAACAATTTCCTTCCTAGGAAATAAAGATGCACAATATGTGGCGAGAGAGGGGGCGGAGGGGAGAGAACCAAAGAACAAGGAACATACCTTTATTCCATGGTTATTCACAAAGCACAGTGCTATCTGAGCAGTGCTGTCAATTATAACAAATCCTATTCATTATAGGATACATTTATTTCTTCCCTAATCTTCCACCAGTTTCCCTCAATTCTATTTCCAGCAATATACAAATTAGCATATTTAGTAGGCTATAGTGTTGTGCGTTTCTAAGGCTGAAGACTTTTAATTCCTACTGAAATCAGTGAGACTAAATCCTATGCTCCCCAGAAGAGGTATAGATGTGGCTAAACGACATTGCTTTAATGTTTGATTTTGCTGGATTTAGGCCATACATACACACAAACACACAAGCTTCCAATAGTGTGCCTTGAGAACTAAACATGCAGATATGCAGTGGTTTTCAAAAATGTCAAGCAAATCTTAACTAAGTGTTCATATTCACAAAAGTCATGTCATACTGCCCTCTTCTGATATACCCTGGATACAGCTCCGGGGGAAAAATGTTTTATAATCAGAACCTGAAATGGTCAAATTTCAAACTTTGCTAACAGACGAATCATATTTGCTTATAAAAGTAGAACACACAGTTTGAAAGATAGAAAAAACTGTAAAAGAAATACTCAAGGAGACTTTTTAAAAGTCAAGACACCATAACAGCATGGAATTCAACTGAACAGTCTTTTCACTTAGCATTCTTGTAAATTACTGCAGTTATCAGAAGTGGTCATGAATTAACTGTCTGGACAACTGAGCACAAAAAAGCCTCATTCTACTTTTCAAAATGTAATGAACTTAGAATTCCAGATCATTAAATGTATATAATATTTAAACTTCTCTAAGCTACAAGGAGAAACATCTAGGTTCAGATATACCAAATAAGTACATTTTAAAAACAAACAAGTAGTTAGATTTTAAAAGAAGTTACACAGCATTTATTCAATCAGCAATCTTTTGATTGATATTTGGCATGTACAAATGAATTCTGGCTAACATCCATTAATCTTTTCTGCTACTGGAATTCCAGACATGTTAATGGAGCTGCTATGAAAAAATTCAGCCACTTTGAGAATGGGGGCGAGGAACAGATAAAATGAATATTTTTTATCATTAAAATTTTTCAAAAGCTGTTTAGAATCCTTGGTAACACTTGATCGCTTTTATACCCAAGGCTTGCTCTTCTGTATGTATGACATGCTATTTTAATTTTCTCCCTGACCCTGAGAATAAATGCTCTTCCTTTTCTTCCTTGATCTGCAATGCTCAACTCCAACACGAGCACTTTTCTGATCCTCCATCATTGGTGTGAGAATATGGACCAAGTTTTCTTGCTCTGGATGCAGCATCTCTGATCCTGGATGACAGAAGGCACATGACTTTCTCCTGGCTTTGTAGTCAGAACTCACCAGAGCCTGATCCACAGAATCATTAGTGGATACTGAAATCCATGCAAGGCCTTCACTTTCTGCATTTTTAAGCTGCCTCATGCTGCGTCTCACTCGTTTTTGAGTACTACTGGTTACGCTTCTGAAAGATTCCTCGATAGCATACAGTACCTCATTTAAGAATCCAGAATCGTTTACTGTCTGAGGCATACAAGGTAGTTCTATACTACCTCTAGAAACACTGGGATCGTTTCTAGGTGTTTCCGCTTGAAAATCCTCAACACTGGGGAGGTAGCGGGTGATTCTTCTGCTTCTCCTTGGAAATCTTTTAACGTTCACGCAGATGTCACCTCCACTTGGCTGCTCTACTGCAGAATCTGCAATGGGAAGTGAAGCTTCTTTACTGTTTTTTTCACCAGTTCTTTGCAGGTTTTGTAAACACAGTTCCATCTCACTCTCACTTGAATAGTCGCTTTTCAGCATTTGTCCATTTAAGGCATTCTTTAAGTCTTTAGGAGAATCGTTATCAAGTGGCTCCAAAGGAAATGTGATTGGTGTGTCGTTTGGAACAGTATCTTGCAGTTGTAAGAATGAGCATGAGTCCGTGTCAGGTAAGGCATCTTCCTTCACAGCACTTAGGTCGAAATGCAGGTAGTTACCACCCTCTTCTGTACTATGCAATATGCTATTTGTCTCTTCGGGTGTTTCATGTACGAGGCTGGAACAAGAACGATCTAGGAAAGTTGCAATTAGAGAAGGAACTTGATTGTGTTTTAACTGTTGAGTACCAGGTAAAGTCATAGGTTGAATTCATACACAACAAGCTTATTATTAGAAGACCTTAACTATAATTTCGTGTAATGTCTGAATTAAGAAATCACAATTACAGCCACTGCAACACCTCTGGAGGCTACTGCACCTAAAGATGGATGGGCAAAACAGACAGCTCAAAACCATGGTTTGCTTGACTGCTCTTCCAAAGGAATCGTGGTTTTGAGTTCTAAAAAAATGATTAGAACAAACCATGTTTTACTAAGAAATAACCCTTGTATTTGGAAATCAAAGACCGGTATTTCAACAATGCAACTGTTTCAAGTTTTTCAGAGGATTTCTTACATTTTGCAGCAAAGATGATCAAGATGATCTTGGCCCTCCTAACTATATTGGATTACAGTTGACATTCTACCAGCTTTATGTCATCATGTGCCAGAAATAAGCCATCAGGACTTTCAGAGTTTCTCACTGCAGCTTAATTTTAAAATGTTTTGATGCATAACAGTTTGTATAACCAGTTTAACAAAGAACAGGTCAATATAAAGGGTTGTCGTTTGGGTCTTCCATAAACCTCCTTGGCCTCCCATTTTCTCTGCCTTCTCTTCAGTTTTCTGGCTTAGCTGCTTTGATATCGTATAGGACTTAGACAGCCACAGCCCTGGGGCAGGCTGCTGACTGCTAAGGGTTGCTAGAGAGACCTCAGAATTCAAATTCCAAAGTCCATGAGTAATTATTTTTAGGAATAAACTGTGCAAGTATTGTTGTAGCATCATAGATTTTTAAACTTCAGAGCCTTGCGATGGAAAAGGACATTACTGCTTAGGCCAGCATGCGATTTACAATTTATCAGAAACCAGAAAAGCAACCAATGGGTACACACATACCTAAGATGGAAACTGATGATTCTGGTGTGCTTTGATAAGATGAAATAAGGGAAATATCTTCTGTCATCTCAGGAATTGGACTCAAGAGAGGCTTCTTGGACACCGTTTCATAATGCCCATGAAATACTTTTTGTGTCTTTTTTTTCCTTTTCCTCTTTCCAAATGCTTTGCGCCTAGAAGCCTGCAGATATTCAGAAGACAGCATAGAAGGGTGTATTTCAGTGGCACTGGATGTAGTGATGGCCACTAGCATAGACAGCTTTACAAGGGGATTAGACAGATTCATGAAGGATAGGCCCATTAATGGTGACGAAGGGACCCACCACATCTGGAGGCACTAAACCTCTGTACTAGTGCTACAAAGCAACCTGGCCTCTAAAACTCTGTTAGTGGCCAACCAGTAGCCTTGGAAGGCTATGCGAACCAGAACGTGCTAGATCACTAGGTTGATCCAGCAGGGCACCTCTCATATTCTTAGAGATGTTCAATATATAGTAAGATATTTGGAGAACAGCACACACACAAAATAACAGGATACACTAAAAGAAATATAGGATCAAATATCAAGAAATTAACCCAGCTATTAGCCTAATATCCTTCCAATACTGCATTTCACAAGTTTAATATACTAACAAATGGCAAATTTAAGAACAGCTGTCTGAGCAGGATTCTCTAATCAAGACAACCTTCATTCAAAAGATTGATATTCTGAATATATTTTGCAAATCCAGTACTAATTCCAAGCAAATTAAATTGCACAAAAAGCCCACAGGCAGAACAGAACTCTCACATCTGCAATTTAAATGTACGTACAGGTGTTTTTTTAGAAGACTTTGTTACAGAGTTTTCATTTTGGAATTTTCTAGGGTTTGGGACTTCACTGGTAGTACGAGTCTTCTTGGTTCGCATTTGTCTTGTAAGGCTGACACTCGTTTCTTCTACTTTGTTGACCTGCTAGTAGGAACCATCCATTAAAGAAGTCAAGCAGTAAGTCTACAGGCTACTACATTATAAAGATTACTTTTTAGTGTCGATTGTACATAATATATACAAAAGGAAATATGTTTATAAGCGCCATTACCCACAGCTAGAACTGAGAGAAGGGAACATTAAAATCCCTGTTTTCTTATAATTTTTACTAGTTTTTAAAAAAGTAATACATTTCCTGTCTCCGTTTATTACTAATTGTAAGTTATGACCATAACGTAAACACTGAAAGACAATTTTACTCACCTTTCTAGCAGAGGACCGAGTGGCTCTAATGCATGCAGCATGGAGATCAGGAGAACTTACTTTTGTTTCTAAAATAGAGAATAAAAACTCAGATTACATCCATATGTTGATACTGCATCCCAGACATGTTTGCATATGTTTAGTTCACGGCATAACATGCAATGGGCTTCTGACAATGCCTTTACCTAAAAGATTGCATTTTTTTGGTAGAAACATTCCAATATCCATGCCGATACTTCAGTGCAGATATGGAGGACAATTCTTGCTTTGCAATGAAAGAAAAATATGTGATCCTCAATCTATGCCTACAGCAATACGCATTTAGTAAACGTCATGAATTTACCTTGGTAGGCCAGAACTACTACTATATGGCAGTTACAGTTTAGCATTTAGATTCACAAATTATAAACCACACTTAGTACATACGTAAAGCATAAAGAAGAGCTGTTCACAGTTGATGTTGGGCAGAAAACAGCATCGACAGCCAATTAATAAGTTACTACTGTGGCATGAAAACCATTTCAGCAAGGTTCTGCTCCACATCACACTGGAACATCTGTAAACAGAAACCATACTGTGCCCCTTGCCAGCCAAATGGGCATAAGTAACCAGTTTCCGTTGGCCCATCCACTCATGTATTGATACGACTGACCTAACATGGGTCTGAGGCATACTGAAGCAGCTATTACCTCCCCAAAGTAACGTGTGAATGCACCACCTCTGTATCTACCTTGTGATAATAAAACACACCCCTTTACCTTCCATATCACCTGAGTTCACAACAGATTCAATGGTGGAAACTACCTCTGATGTCTCTTGAAGACCCTGTAATAAAAGCAGCAAATTCAAACACGCAGTTTGAACAAAACACAAATATACATGGTACAAAATACTGAGGGAAGGGCTAATGTATTGTAATCTAAGTACAGCAATCTAACTCCATAGCATTAAAATCACAAGCCTGTCAGCATCTAACATCAAATGCTCACAAGCCTCGGTCTTTAGGTCTCAACATTTTTTATTTTAAAAATCTGCTTATTTCCTTCTTTTAAAAATGCTTTTTATGTTTGTAAAATATGGTTTGGTGAGCTCAAAAGCCAGCGAAATGTTTTGTGTTATTTGGTTGGCCCTAACAAAACTCATTACATGTTTTTTATTCTGGAATTTACATGGGCCAGTACAATGATCTACAACTTTAGTATACCTGACCAATTCAGTTTCAAAATCTGAACAGGCAGATACAGCAGTTATTGACACTGCACAACATTCTGAGGCAGTGGTTCAGTTCAACCATCACACCAAACAACAGTTGGCATCAAGCCACAGCTTGCAAGTACCATTGTTTAGAACCAAGTCACAATCTGAGCACCTAATTTACCAACTTTGGAAGCCAGAGCTGCTTGTCTGTTTTCTGCCTACTCAGTACACACATCTCCAATTCGGCCATTTCACACCAAACCATGGCTGGCAACCTGTTTTTATATCATGATTGCTGCTTTGCCCGTCAATCAAAACCCATGGTTGGTTAATTCAAACTATCATGCAAAGCTCACAGTTAGGCTTCACAAGCCGTGCTTGTGCCAGCGCTAAACCCGACTCAGGAAGACCATGCAAGCATTCCGGTATTAAAAGGCACAAGATGTAAAAAACAGAACTTCTAGTGAATACATGCATGGAAAAAAATGCTGCTCACATCAGAACTTGCTATCTAAGCTTATCAAAGAGAAAGTGGGGAGGGGAAAGATTCCAAGCATCAAAAACAGTACAGAACTACTTTGAAGATTTTTGGGAGCTACATGACTTACATCATCACTGTCAAAATTTGGTTGGGACAAGGTTGTTTTGATGGGAGTTGTGTTAAAAGAGCTGTCATTTCTTGTTGCAGATGGACTGAATGATGCTTCTCCACTATGTACTGGTGTATCTACAGGTTGAAATGCGTCAAATACTTTCACATCTACCTCTTTGTTGTGTGCCTCCATTTTGTCAATTGGTCTGGTACTTCTTTCTGTAACATATTATTTGCATGTTAAAGTTCTGTTGACAAAGACTTTGACCATTTTATGTTCGGCATTTCTACTTGAGTCAATGAAACTTCAGTAGGACAGTATTCAGAAACAGTTCTGGTTGGGGGCTGGGAGGGGGATTTTGAACCTGTTTGCACTGGATCACGGCTTTGGAAGACTGACAGCTCTTCACTTCCTTTTCTCGTATTGGTATAATCAAGATGTCCCTATAAAACAGTAAGCAGTAATATCATTATTATTTCTAAGAATGCTTTTATATATTGTCTCTTCCTATTGGATCTAGCCAATAGGTAACTCCTAACTGATTATGTAAAACCTGATAACAGATGGGTATACATGGGGAAGTATATGCATCGATTCATGCACCAATGATCAGAATAAAAGCTTTGGCTTGTGATCTAAAAGTTAATCTACAACAGACCACATAGTACTATTATACTCAGTTATTTCATTGTAAAAGCTATTTCTGGCCATTAAAAATCGCAAACTTCAACAACGTAAATAATTTAATTATGAAAAGGCCCAGTTTCAAAATACCCTACACAGAATCAGTCCTCAGAACTCTTTTTAAGCACATAGCTAGGTCACAATATAGAAAAGTGGAGGAAAAAATGTAGCTGCCCCCCATCCATACTTCAAACCACACAATTACTATCACAGATGATCGTGAAATCTAGAACAGCCACCACCACATATGCATTCAAAGCGTACTGCTGCCTAGCAATAATTTCACAAGTCTGTGGTTTATCCTGAAAAAAATGCTGCTGTTAACACTCCATATTTATAATTTGTGGGATCACAGGAGGCTATGTGGATAATGTGCCTTGAGATATTATGTGAACTGGTCAAGGGCATTACAAGTTCCGGCAATGGAGCTTTTAAGGGACAATGGAAAGCGAATTCAGCAAGGACATAGGGGCGGATTAACAGGGCATGCCCCAAAGTTCACAGTTTTCTCTCCCTCCCCTTCCCTTTTGAGCTACGGGTTCAGGATGGAGAGCAATCATGCCTGATAACAACAGGTACAGAGTCAATGGTGAACATCACTTATCATCCATGATCTGACTCTGGATGAGATGAGTGACCTTGCATGTAACACAAAGAATTAACAGGGCCCAACTTGCCCCAGATGGCTCCTATTGGGCATCCTGCTCAGCGTTGACCAAAAAAAGGGAGAACATAATTATCTGTAGAAAATATATTAATCTGTATTTTAAAAGGCAATCAGTGCAGAATTTTCCAGTCACTGAATGCACATTTCTAGTGCTTGAGGCCTGGAAGAGACTGGAAATTCCATTAGTACTGCTGAAAGTGACTGGTACAGTACAGAGACTGAGCCGGCCAAATGGACTCTAAACTTAAACTGAAGCGGAAGCATTTTCGCTAACTACCATAGGTATTTGGAAAGCAGAATGCTACATACCTAAGCACACTCACCTTCATATCTTCAGCTAACATCCCTACTGGTGTTTTCTTCAGAACAGAACGAAGACAGGAGCTATCACGGTACGTGGACAGAAACTGTCCTTTCTGCAGTGGGGTAATAGGTGGCTTGGTTTCATCAAATATTTCCAGGCTCTGTTTCTCTGCAAATCTGACCTTCTTACAGCTTTGTTGTGATATAGTACAGGTACTTAATTCTTCATTAGTGTTTTGAGATCGAATACCTTTAGAACAAAAAGTTAGCCAGCAAGTTGGTGTGTTTACTTAGTTCTGTTTCTCCTATTAGTACTATACAGGCAAATTCTTACAAATACAGTACCAAAACAATCCAGTGACTTTTAGGTATAGGGGAAATGGGGTAGCATTTTCTTGTAGGGTTGCCCAAGAAGCTAAGATCACATAGCACTGGAATTTTTATGCTACTGTTTATAACTGGTGGTCCCCTGCCTTGATGAAAACGGCACATGAGCACAATAGCTCATTTTGGAGAGATGCTATGGCTCTCATTCTGACACAATTCAGTACTTTCTGGTGGCTTAGAAGGAGCTAAGTGGTGGGAGAAAAGGGCTGACTGAGGAGTTCTGGTCATTGACAGGTAGTTGCTGAATCTGTGGAGGGTTCATAACTTTTGTGGTGGATTGAGCAAGTGTTGAGGGCAGCTGCTCCAGTTCCTTGGAGAGTTTAAATTATATGTGTACATTTTGGGGTGAACCTCTCTCAGGGAGGAAGAAACCCTGCTTCACACACAAAAATGCTTACAGGGTTGCAGAGAAAAAAGCTGCTGATCTAGTGTAGTGGGGAAGTGTATTTTCAGAAAGGGAAGAGGACCCCGGGGATTACTTGTGGTGGGGATGGGGGATACACAGGAAGTTTCTCTAAGGTGGGAGGCATACTCAAGGTAGATTACACATATTGAGTCAGTACGGTCAATAAAATGGGACATTCACACCGCTCCCTATGTACCAATGAAAGGATACCAAAAATCGCAGTTAGGTGGGGGAGCAGAATGATGCTGTACTGAAGGATAAGCTTTCTGAAGTTGGCATTAGCAAATTTTACCAGTTTTGGGGTCTAAATTACCCCCAACTTAAGGCTTTTGCTTCTAAAATTATGTCTCTATTTGGGACAACGTATGTGAACAGTTCTTCTCTGTAATAAGTGTCAATTAATCAGAGGTATGGTCTCAGCTTACAGATACACACCTAAACAGCACACTCAAGATTGCCACAGCACAGATGTTGACTCCAGATTTTGATGCAATAATTCAGAGCGAGGCGTGTCAGTTATCAAAGACTGTTAAGTATAAGAAATACTGTACGGGTGTTAATGTTTTAAGTATGCTTGTATTTTGAGTAAAAAAAAATGATACCATTAATTGGGTATGCTTATATCTTTTATAAAGTTTATATCACTGGTACCCCACATTACATTTTATGGCACAAATGGCCCAGCCCAACAAAGTGACATTTATGTGAGATTCAGCTTTTGTAACAAATTACTTCCAGGAGGAGTGCTGTTTAGATAAGTCTGTAAAAATGTAGCAGTTAATTCTTACCACGTGCTGTATTTGAGATGCCTGCAGCTGGAGTAGCTTCCAACAGTAAACATCGAGATTCTACAGTATTTGGGTGCAGGACTGGAATTTCCTAGGAGTAGCAATTAAGACTATTCAGACTTGATGTAACATTTTAGTTTACATGACTGAAATACTGACCACACAACAGAAACAGAATAGAAACACATGGGGGTGGGGGAAATGGGTCAGGGAGCTGGTTAAGTGACACTTCCATGGAGGATCTTCCATTGCATCAGACAATCCACTAGATGTACTTTTCAAGGCTGAAAGAATGTAAGAACAAGAAGCCAAGGAAAGCACCATCTGCTCTACAACTGCTGGACCTCCTCCTGAGAATAAACAAGTCCTTCTTTAGTTTCTACAAGATAATAGGAAAGTGGAGGTGGTTCCCACTGCAGTGAAAGAGGTTTGTCCTCTCTAACATACCCCCAAACCTTTTCTTGCACAGACAGTCCTCCGATCTCAAACAACTCCTCACCCACAATACTACAACATCTCATTTGAACATGGACACCGGTACCAGAGCTTGCAATAAACCCAGATGCCAACTTTGCTGCCACATACACTCAGACAACACAATCACTAGACCTAACAACATTAATTATTCACACACTCATCTTCTAACATTGTATATGTCATTAAATGCCAACAACACCCTTCGGTTTTCTAGACAGGTAAAAGGTAAAGGTTCCCTTGCTCGAAAGCCAGCCGAATCCGACTCTAGGGTTGCGGTGCTCATCTCCGTTTCAAAGCCGAAGAGCCAGCGCTGTCCGAAGACGTTTCCGTGGTCATGTGGCCAGCATGACTAAACACCAAGGCGCACGGAACGCTGTTACCTTCCCACCAAAGTGGTACCTATTTATCTACTTGCAATTTCTTGCTTTCAAACTGCTAGGTTGGCAGGAGCTGGAACTAGAGATGGGAGCTCACTGACTCCATCATGCGGCACACTCGGGTCTCGAACTGCTGAACTACTGACCTTCCACAGCCTGCAGTAAAACCCTACGCCAAAGGATAAATGGACACAAATCTGACATCAAGAACCATAGGACTGAGAAACCTGCAGGAGAACACTTCAGCCTTCCAGGACATTTAATGGGTGACCTCAAAGTAGCTGTTTTATTGCAAAGGAACTTCAGGAGCACACTAGAAAGGGAAAGAACATCCTTGACAAAAGCTTTTAAATGCTTAGAAAAAAATACAGATTCTACTGTCTGTACTCGTGTACCTGAGTATCAGCTGAATTCTTTTCTCCATTGGTGGATTTACAGTTTAGACTTTCCTCAAGAACAACTGCCTTATATTCTGATGGTCCCACTTGGTCCAGTTGCGACTGTTCATGTGATCTTTTGCCAGCTTTCTTTGCTACATTTAAGATATTTTAAAACATGTACATTACTATAAACACATGAAGTTGCCTTATGACAAGTCACGTAATCTGTCCATTTTACTAAATATTTTCTATCAGACTGACTGTGGCTTTCCAGAGTCTTAGGCAAAGAAAACTCTTCCCAGGAGTTATCTGACATCTGGGGCCAGGGCTTGAACTGTAGACTTGCCACTCGCAAAGCAGGATACTGGCATGCCAAGTGCTTCAAACTTTCCTTATATCACTAAATTATTAAGATAGGCAACATGCAAAGCCATGACCAAGGTACTCAATAAGCTATATCAAAAAATCCTACTGTAATCAGGTACTCAGTAAAAGTTACAATCCTAAGCAGAACTAAACCTTTCTAAACCCATTAAGTTCAACGGACTTAAAAAGGTAACTCTTCTTAGGATTGTACTGTTAAGTTCCAAGTATGGCAAATTTTGTAAATGGCAAACACCAAACATATTTTAGGTTAAGATTTCCTTACTTACAGGTGTAGGGTGTATGGATCATTTCTTCCGCAGCTTCTTCAAATGCCTGAAAGGATGACTGGAAGGCAGCTATTTTATCTTTCAATAAAAGATTTCGTTGAAAAGGACTGGCCTATTTAAAAAAAAGCATAATAAGGAGATTTCTGAACCAAACATTACAAACCTAATAAAAGCAAAAGATTTTGTTGCAGAACGGCCTTGGTTTGATAGTTACATTATTAATCCTCACACCTTCCAAGGAGCTCAGGGAATATACATGGGAGGTTATCGTACTTCATTTTCACAATAACCAAATGAGAGGGGTCAGGTAGAGTGAATGTGACTCACCAAGTCACGTCTTATTTTACAAAATTTACACCCTACTTTTCCACTCTCATAAGGGTCATCATGGTGACTAAGGGTTCAAACCTATGTCCCCCCCCCAGTCCAGATCCAGCACTCTAACCCAGGGGTGTTGAACTCATTTGTTATGAGGGCCGGATCTGACATAAATGGGACTTTGTGGGGCCAGGCCATGTGTGTCATAAAATGTAGTGCTAGGAAGCAGAGATATAAACTTTATAAAACACAAGATATTATTTTTCACTTTGTATTTTAAGTGAAACATGCTTAAAAGTCTTGCAATATTTGTTTATTTAACAATCTGTTAACTGACATCTCCCAAACCTCCCTCCCATAAGATACCTGCATAAAATGGAAAGGTGGGGGAATAGTGGGGTTTGGCAATGCAATTCTGAAAATAAAACATCAAGAAAAAGCACAAGGATCACAGCAGAAACTAAAAATATAAACAATATAAAATGCTCTGAGCCTAGAAACATAAAATGGTTGGGCATGGCAAGCTTCTCCTCTCCCCCTCAGGTCTACTCAGAGTGGCAGTGACTCTGCAGTGTAATGTCCCCCTTTGGCTGTGGGTTCCCAGGTTAGAGTACTCACTCAGGCACCCATTCTCAAGTCCATTCAGCAGACAAGCTGGCTCAAAACATCAACCCTGTATTTGCAAGGAGACAACTCCAGCAAGCAACAGCTTCAACTACACAAACACTGGAGAATGAAACTTCTTGAGCTCCACTCCACTGAAATACATTGCAGCACAGACAAAGTTGCAAAGAAAATGTGGAATGGATTTCCTATTAAGGTCTCTGGACCCAGATAGACTACTCTGGGACTTGAATGACAGCCACCAGAGTGAAATGACAGTAACTGGGAGTAGCAGAAGCATTCTGGTATTGGAATGAGGGCCCCCAGAGTGGAATTCCATTTCCAGAATGCTGCTGCTGCTCCCAGGAGCTGTCATTCCACTCTGCACCCTGTCATTCCAGTCCCAGAGCATTGTTTATATTGCTGGAAACAATCCCAGAGTAGTCTATCTGGGTGCAGAGACCTTAATGGAAAAATACATTCTGTATTTCCTTTGTAACTTTGCAAGCCCAGAAGAGCTTTCTGCCGAAGCAGGCAAAAACAAGAGGAAGCTTCAAATAGGGAGGACAGGAGAGGGAGGAGAGGGGAAGAAAAGAGCCACTGCCTGATTGAAGCCATGGGCGGGCCACTTCCAGCCCACAGTCCTTAAGTTTGACCCCTGCTCTAACCAATACCATATACAATACCAGTTATACCATATACAAAGGAAAAGTTATTTCTAAAGCACTCTACCATACCCTCTAACTTGCTACTTCCCCCATTCCATTATACTTCAAATGTTTAGCTTTACCATTATCATGCTATTGCGTACTAGAACTTGGTATATATATTGTCTTATTAGCATTTTTTTTAGGTTTATAGAAGACATAAATAAGGCACAGACTGTAAGAATTTGTTATTCAGTTGTAGGATGGGAAAAGCCAAATTTACAGCAGTTCTGGAAAACTAATTTTAAGCCCAGTTTTCCTTTTTACCTATCCTTCCCACCACCCACCCCCGTTTGAATTTAGCACACTGTATTTCAATCAAGATATGGTACTGTTACTTTAAATTTTAATTACTCTATTTTAAAGGTCCCCAAGTACACCCTCTTATGTCCTTCAGTATAACAAACAGGGAAACAGCAAAGCAACAGACTTTGGGTTACCATTGCTGTGATGGCAAAATTGCCATAAAGCCCATTGTCAATAAAAGGCATAGACTTTGTTGATAGCAGTTCCACAGGATAGAGGATTGGTGTAACAGGCTGCATTCTTGCCATAGTTTTTGCAAGAGACTGCCTCCACATAAGCTTTCATTCTGCTAACACCACTGGTAACACAATTTATATGGTACCTTTTTCAGACAATCTCTCACATCACTTTTGGGAAATGGGCAGGACTAATGGTAAAGTCAGATTTTCATCAGCAAAAACATGAAAACCCTTGCTCATGGTCTCAAAGATTGCTGTATACCATCTCATACTTTAAAAAGGCCAGCAGTCTGTGTTTTTGCCCAGGGGGATTACATACTTCACACCCTTTCAGCATTCAAGCTAGGCTTCACCAAGAATCAAATAACATCCATTTTCAAACATCTTCAAGCAAGCCACTCCATTCCCATCCCAGGGATATCATATTCTTACCTGTGAAGGAGAATCTTCAGTCCTCATTCTTTTTCGGTGAGCAATATATCTGATAAGAGCATTATTTTCCGGAGAACCCCGTACTCCAATTGTAGATTGCCGCCTTAATTTGTTTAATATGCTTTTGTCCCTCCCTGAAAGAAAAGACAGTCTATTGTGAACATTCAGTGAAGCTGAAAAGAATGGTAGACCTCCTGGTAATAAAGCAACAAAGCTAATACACTTGTTTTGCATTTCAGCAGCAGTTTCATATTTGAAAGTCTGCCTTCACTAAAGGAAAGAAAACACCATACCACCCAACCAATGTGTTACAACTGCACAACCCCAGAACTTAGATAAAAGTGAAGGGAAATTTTTAAACGCTTGCAGTCCATGCACAGTGAGCTATTGTGTGTTTCATATAGACAGTAGGCTAATTCAAAACCCATCCCTCTCACACCAATTTCGAAGAAAATTAAACAGCAGTGAAAGCATACCAAAGCTGTCAATTACAAAACGGTCTCAGCCTAGTTTCTGTAAAAGATTGTTCAGCTGGTTTGTAAGATCTGTGGAAAGGAGCTGTATGAGACAGAAGGAAAGATGTACAAGAAGGCAGAGATCTGAAAGGACACAAGGGAGGATCACTGAAGGAAAGGAGCAGTCTAATGAGCTATGGGAACTTAAGTGAATGGCAGGTGTGCAAAACATATCTGGAGAAAAGGGGTTGGGAAGGTCAGGATGCCAGATTCTGAGGGGCTTCTGTGCCTTTAAGAGTTATATGGAAGGGAGAATTCTGGCTGCTTTTACTTTTACCATTACCACATTATAACCAAGTAATTTTAAGGAGTCAGTGAGGGCAGAGAAGTTATGGACTACTGAATTTGACATACAGGTCTGAACTAACCAGCCTATTCTTTGGCTGAAGGCTTCCAGTGCTGTTCTGGATTGTTTTGTTTACATAGTTTAGAAGTTACTACTGCTCAATATATCCCAAATACTCAACAATTCACAGCTACTGTTAATTCCTACATAAATTATGCAGAATGCCATCTGCACAAAAGACGCCTTATGAATCTATTTCTGACATCCACAGCTCTTACCTTGATGTTTTGTAAAAGATTCTGGTGTAATTCCAAAATCAGCTGCTGTCAGAACAGAATAGTCTATAGGTGTCGCCTGGCTGATCATTTCAGTGTTTGTTTTTCTTTCTCCTTCACCCTTATCAGAAGTTACAGAGTTTGAATTTCCCCCCAAATTTGGTTTATCTACAGGAGGAGGGCTTCCCAAGCTGCTCATTGTCATAGAGAATGTAAATGCATTTGTTGGTACATTTCCTTTTGCAAAGTTTGATGAGTGGTTTGAAGAGTGACAGTCTTTTTGTTTTGCACTGTTGAAGCAGACTCCACGTCCCAAGTATTGGTTGCATTCTGAAAGCACCTTCTTATTACTTAAGTTTTCCATTGGGAAAGTCTTTGTTGCTTTTGATCCATCAGCAGTACTAATCATTTCTTGAAGAGTATCAGCTCAGTCACCAGCAGTCCTGATTGTCTACACCAAGATGGTGCAAAGCTGTAGCTGCTCTGCTTTTGAGAGAAAACGTGAAAATATTAGCAAAGAACAATACAACTTTGTATTGTTCAAAACTGGAAGATAGTCTTATTAGCCCATTCGCGGGAAGGGCGGGGTAAAAATGCAAATAAATAAAATAAAAAAATTAATGGGCATTACAAAGCATTAAAGAAATCTTTACAAAAGTTGGGTCTTCTTTAGACCACAAATAAAATATATATAAATATGAAGGAAAGTAAATTTCTGAAGACTACTAATTTCCATGATCTTATTTCCAAGGCATATAACCCCCGCCCCCGGGGGGAGGAAAGGGGGGGGGGGGGGGGAGGGAGCGTGGCTATTTGCTCCGGAGCAAAATAACGTGCAGTTGCACGATCAGACATCCCGTCGAGGTCCCGTGTTTAGGGGGGAGGTGCCGATCACACGACCATCCTGCAGCACGACAAAGAAGCTGCGCGGCATGATCACACCAGCAATCGCTAGGCGCCGCTTCCGTGGCAAACGGGATTTTTTTTTTTAACTGAAGTTTGTGCGTACGCATGACCAAGCAATTGTATCTGCACATCCGAAGGCGGGTGGTGGGCTTACCGGAGAGGGCAACAGACGCTTCCGGACCCCAACAGAGCTCCGAGGCATAGGCAATGGAGAAGGAGGTGGGCCCCCTCGTCACAGCCACTCTAACCGCCTGCGTGACAGTGGCCATAGCGACCCTCCAGAGGCGGCAAGCCTGGCTGCACTGGGAGGGGGCCTCTTTGTGCGCATGCGCCGTTAGGCGCTTGTGCACATCTTGTGGAGACTTGAGGGGAAAAACCTGTTCGCGACGGGACATGGGCGGGCGCTGGATGCCACGGGATTCCACCAGAAACGCAATCAGGCGCCCGCCCTTGCCCTGCGGTTCCCGGAAACTAATACCTCGGAGGTACTAGTTTTTTACCCCGCATCTTTGGCGGGAAGCCTCGGGTTCGGCACGGGAGCTCTACGCTTCCCAGATGTGGTGGTGTGATCGTGCCCAGAAAATCCGCCTATCTTCCGTCTCTGTAGCGTGGCTAATGTTCTGTGTGACCGCAGCCATAGTTAGTTTAAGTTCACAGTTTGCCATTCCATATTTATTTAATTGAGCAGTAAATTAAGACAGGTTACCTAATAATTACGAAACAACTGATTTTTCAATGAGCACTTTTTCTGTGTGTTTCCTTAACTGATTTACTTGGGCATTGTGTTTAATGCCTACCATCTGGGTCTCCTAGCAGTGCTTGCTGAACCATTGTGTAGTCCCTGAAGAGCCTTCTTTTAGGAAGAGATGGCCAAAGTAGCAGAATGAATAGTCACCCTCCTTCCCTCACCAATGAGTAGTGACTCCTCATCCTGGCTCTCCCTGGAATGGTGTCTTCCTTCAACTGGTGGCTGAGATCTGTGATACAGCATCATGACATCTCTACATCCTCTCCCCCCCCACACACACACAAACAGTAAAAAAAATTAAACTTTTTGATGTTTGGATTTTTTTGCAAATCTGGACATTGTCCCAGGTTTGTAGAAAACATTGATTCACTGGATATGATTCCTAATCTACAGATTTAACAATCAGCATCTACAGTCACGTTCCAAATTACCTATAACAAGCTGAGACCCATGAGAAAGTTGCAGGGCATAGGAAAGCCACTGTCATAGGATCCCCAGGACTGCCTCCGCTTGCCTGCCTTCTTTCCTTGGGGTTGGGACCTGGTGGGGAAGGAAGGACAGGGAAAGAATTACCCCCCTTACACAACTTTCCTTCTAAGTGGGTATAGGGAATAATGGAAATAAGGGCAGTGCCTCTGCCTGGCTGGAGCTGCTTACCAGCTTCTCTCCCTGGGGGGGCAGGGGGAAAAAGAAAGCAGCACCCTGCCGTGCTGTCCTTTTCTGCAACAATGACTACCATCAAACACCACCAGCACCCACCTCCCCCTTCCATAGAGACTGAGAGCAGTTGAATGCTGGCAGCGTTTGGGCTGCAAGGGAACCTGTAGCGACCCGGGCTCCCTCCCACCCTAAACAAACACTGCCAGTGTTGGTCTGAAGCAGCAGAACAAAGTTTGAGTCCAGTGGCACCTTTAAGGCCAACAAAGTCTTATTCAAAGTATAAACATTCATGGGCACGCACACTTCTTCAAATACAATGGAATAAAAACTCCTCAAGCCCTATTTACAGGAAAAGAGAGGGTAGGGGGCAGCCGTCAGGAAGGGCCACTCAAAGCCAAGATGCATAAGTAGAGCTGAAATTGGATAAGGTGGCCGGTAAGATCAATGAATGGCAGCAAATTAGCACGTAAATGCAAGAGCTACCAAAGAGAATAAAGCTAGAGTCCAACGGCACCCCCAAGACAAACCAAGCTCAACCCTAATAACGTGCCAGAATCCGCATCTAGGGCAACATTCGGAATCAGGTATAAGACGCTGGAGACCCACGAGACCTTCAGGGGGAGGATCCAATCCTCGCCCCTTCCCCAGCCTGCCTCAGGTAGGGCCGCCCTGAGCCACCACCCCCTATGGTGCCTGAGCCCGTTCGCGGGGAGGGCGGGGTAAAAATGTTAAAAATAAAGAAAAAATTAAAGGGTGGTACACAGTGTGAGATGCAATCCAACAAAAACTATGTATAAAACCAATTGATTACCCATAAAGTCTAAGAAAGTATATTATAACTTTTTCAACCATTGTGGCTTGAGCCACAGTACCCGCAATTTTACAAAACGAATTAGAACACAGATGTTGTACCACAATCTCTTATGAATAATCAACGGACTTCATATCAGAGACAATGAGCCTTATGCACCAAAATGTACCCACGAGGAGGGTGGGCGACCCGGTGCTCCAGGGCATTGGTGAGCCCATGGGGATGGGACACGCGTCTCCTACACTCAGACAGGCAACCATTCTTCATTTTGGAAAATTCTTTTTTAAAACAACAACAACAACAACACCGTTTTGCTTTCAAAAGTTCGGATTTTCCCCGAAAACTTGGGGTCCCCCCTCAACTCTGAAGAAAGATTTGCCTTCTTTAGCCGTCGTCCTACTCCGCAGATTTATCTACGTCTCAGGTCATATTGAGAATCAGATGCAAAATAACGACGACTTGCCCGTGTGGAAAGTCAAGAACAGGAAAACCACGCTCTCAGCAAACCAGTCTGTACTCCTAAACACGGAGCAACACTACTTCGCCATAACCACTACCCAGCAACGGCCGCCACTTACTTGCTTCCTTCTCCCGCGCTCCATTCAAAATGGCAACCAGAACCCAATATCCCTCCGCTACCACCATCGCTCTCCTTTCCACCCAACATACCTTTCGCTCTCTTCTGACGCGAGTATCAGGGCTACTTTACCGGCGACTGGTAATAAATCCGACCGAGCCTCCTACACAACACCGGTACTGACTAGAGCTTCCCCCAGTAACAAGTTCCGGGACGGCGGATGGATAATATTTGCGTGTTTGATTTGAAAAGACTACAGTCAGGCCACGTGACACTCTCTCGACCAATCAAAACCAACTATTAACCTTATCTATGGTAAAAGAAGGGCGGGGTTACTATAGCCGTCCCGTTCGAGCGTCGTTTTCTTAATCGCGTCTCGATAGGCTCTTGCCTCTCAAGCCACTCCTCTTCTTGCTCGGAGAAGCAAAAGCTCCCAGTTAAGTCGTCTCAAGACGGGGGAGACCTGTCCATCACCTCTACTTTGATTCCTATTGGAGGAAAGCAAGAGGAGAGTCAGCCCGGGATTGGCCGGTGATCAAAAAGCTCCGGCTTCCGTGTTTGTAGCCAGGCTGGCAAGAAGTCACAAGAGCATCAATAACTTTGAGGAGGGGGACATGAGGAGAGTCACCCTCTTTGTTAATGGAAGCCCCAGGAATGGGAAGGTGAGTTTGTGGGAATTGGGTCGGGGGGCGAAGCTTCAGAGCTTTCTCAAGAGGGATGAGAGCTATAGGCGTTTCTCTCTCTTTTTCCAGATCCCATCGGTGCTCCCAGGTCTTGTACAGTAGTATATGTGATTGTCTCGTCCTACATTTTATCCTCGCAACAACCCCATGGGTTAGGCAAAACTAAGAAAGAGAAAGCTTGGTCAGCGGTCATCCAGTTTACTTCAGGTCTGAGAGAGGATTTGAACCCAGTTTTTTTAGTCTATTATTCTAATCATTGCATGCTGTTTAGTATTTCAGTCTTACAAGCTGAGGGCTCTTAAGGGAGTGAAACAAATTGAAAGTCCCTACATAGACCCACACCCAATTTTCTCTTTCAAGCTTTCTATAATGTTCTTGGGGGTTTTAGGCTGATTATGTTTCCACCATTTCCCTTAGCTGGTTCTTAGTATTCTCTGTTTCATGGAAGATATTCAGCCCTCACTAGGCTTTGGGAAGGGGTATTAATTTACAAAGGCATAGTTTTCTCTGGGTACTTGTGGAGCTCCCTGTGTAGAGATCTCCTCCAGTGTCTGCTACTTTTCTCATCCACACACTGGGAAATCAGTTGATACAGCAATTGTTGCACATTTCAGAGTTGAGGTGGTCATCTCAGGCAGTCATTCTCTCTCAGTCTAACCTACTTCATAGGGTTGTTGAGAACATAAAATGGGGTAGAGGGAAACGACGCATGCCACCCTGGGTTCCTTGGAGGAAGGGTGGGATAAAAAAAATGTAATAGCCAAAATATTGGCTTGGAATGCCAAAGTTTGGGATTGTGTGTCAGAACCGGCAGGGGGTGAGATGACTGCTGGTCAGTTTATGCCTCCTCTATGGACTCACTGGGTGTTCTTAAGAAAATGCAGGCTAAAGCTAAGAACTGTGGCTATCTGCAGAAAGAGGATAATAGTACTAGCCTACCTTACAGGCTTGTTATAAGACTGATGGACTACTAAACTACTGAAAAATGAGTAGTAGTAAAATAAATGGGAGAAATAACTACCATGTTCTAAACCTTCTTGATCATGCCACTAAAATTACAGAACTACCCCCCAGGGATTTTTGTTTGTCCCCTTATATCAGTCTTTCCCCCAATAGGTGAAGACTTTTTTATTTCATCTGGCATTGCCTCCATGATCCATCCTTCCTTCCCCTGGTTTTATGTTATGTATTTTAGCCCTATTTTTAATTGGTTTTATAATGTGTTTTATGCTGCTGTTTTAATTGTTGTCATTCCTTAGTGGCTCAGATTGGGCAGGATGGTGGGACAGAAATGTTGTAAGGAAATAAATTAAACACGTGTGGTTTTCCCCAACTAATCACAGTCTTAGGAGTTTCTACACAATACCTAACATGATGGGGAAAGCTCACTCATGTCCATCAGGGGTGCCTTCCTTTTAGACAAATTCATGGTGAACATATCTCTGATAGCTAAATGGAACCTGCCTACACAGAAGGAATGTACTTCTAAGACTCAGGTGCTGTAAACTAACAGAAGAGGAAGGACACTGCCTTCCTCCCCCTAGCTGGGCACTGCTGGAATAACATACTGAATCCCATGGCCCTTTGGTTTGATGCAACAAGGCAATTTAACTCCAATCAGAGAATCCAGTGATGTGTATGTCATACATCTTAGGTGTATGGTGAGTTGAGAGAGCAGGAGGGAGTGGATTCACCACTGCGTTGGTGCCTGAAAGCCCACTGGCAAATCCAGTTCAGTACAGCTGTGGCAGCACCCTATTGATGTTCTTGTGCAGGGAATGTCTAAAGGTGTGTGAGATAAAGGGGGTCTGTCAAGGATGGGCGAGTGGACATCAGCATGGCAAATGGGGTTCAATGTGGCCAAGTGCAAAGTGATGCAGATTAGAGCCAAAAATCCTAACTATCATCATTATCAACCTTTACTGGCATAGCATAGTGTTACAAAAAAATAAAAACAAGATAAAACTGAGGGCTTTATACCACAGTAACCCTAACTATAAATACATGTTGATGGGGTCCGAACTGGTGCAGACTGACCAAGAGAGAGATCTTGGAGTTGTAGTAGATAACTCACTGAAAATGTTGAGACGGTGTGCAGCCGCAATAAAAGAAGACCAATACTATGCTGGGAATTATTAGGAAGGGAATTGAAAACAAATCAGCCAGTATCATAATGCCCCTGTATAAATCAATGGTGCAGTCTCATTTGGAATACAGTTCTGGTCACCACACCTCAAAAATGTTATGATAGCATTGGAAAAAGTGCAAAAAAGGGCAATTGGATGATAAAAGGGTTGGACCACTTTCCCTGTGAAGAAAAGTTAAAGCGCTTGGGGCTCTTTAGCTTGGAGAAATGATGGCTGAGAAGTAACATGATCGAGGTTTATAAGATTATGCATGGGATAGAGCAGGTAGAGAAAGTACTTTTCTCCCTTTCTCACAATACAAGAACTTGTGGGCACTCAATGAAATTGCTGAGCAGTCGGGTTAGAACAGATAAAAGGAAGTACTTCTTTACCTAAAGAGTGATTCACATGTGGAATTCACTGCCACTGGAGATGGTGGTGGCTACAAGCATGGCAACTTCAAGAGGGAGTTAGATAAACATATGGAGCAGAAATCCATCAGTGGCTATTAGCCACAAGGTATAGATAGGAACTCTCAGTCTGGGGCAAGGGATGCTCTGTATTCTTGGTGCTTGGGGGGACAACAGTGGGAGGGCTTCTAGTGTCCTGGCCCCACTGCTGGACCTCCTGATGACACCTGGTATTTTTGGCCATTGTGTGACAGAGTGTTGGACTGGAAGGGCCATTGGCCTGATCCAACATTGGGTTTTCTTATGTTCTTCTGGTTCTGAGCAGTACGGTATGTGGCTTGGGAGCCAGCTTGTGTTGAGGAGGTTGGTGAAATATACAAATTAATTCAGCATTTTTCTCTTCTCTCCTGATTTTTTCTTTGTTTAATTTTTTTTTTGTTTAATGTTAAGATTTTAAGTGTATGTGTGTGTGCCCACTTGCACTCTCTCACTGTGCCCTCCATATATATTTATAAAAAAACAATTTTTCATAGTATCTAATATGGCTGTAGGCATGCTATAAGTCATGGGTTGATTGTGGGGATTATTGAGTGGGAACTTGGTCTTTGAGTTTTGGCTGCAATCTTATGCAGATTTATTTAGGGGTAAGTCTCATTGAAGCTTATATAGAAGTGAATCCAGCTTTATTCTGTGTAAATATGCATACAATTGCACATTCGCACTGCTTGAGGCCACTTTCTGCTTCTAGCAAAGCACCAGACAATGCAAACATACCTTTGGCCAAGCTTTGTTTCTCCTGTATTTTATTTATTTATCTTCCAATTTATACCCTTCCCTCCCCGCTTACGTAGGCTCAGGGCATATGAAGATGCAAGAGTCAGACCATTGGACCAAATGGTTCACTATCATCTGCTTTGGCTGCCAGTAGCTTCTTGGGTCTCTGGTGGAGAAATGGTTTTTGCTACACCAGATCTTTAACTGGTTATTTTAACTGGTAAAAGAACATTGTATTTGTAATTTACTGTTGTTTTTAAACTGTTTTAACTATTTGTTATACCTGTTTTAATTGTTGTTGTGGAATTGCTGGTGTAATCCACCCTGAGCCTGCTTGCAGGGAGGGTGGAATATGTTGAATAAATAAATAAACAATTGAACCTGAGATGTTGTTTATGCAAAAGCATGTGCAGTTCCACTGAGCACACAGCCCCTCTCCTGTATGTATACGCAGTCAGAAGTTAAGACTCAGTTGGCTTCTCCTTGACAGCCAGAACTTCTGTTTTTAAAGGGAGCCTTTCTTTTCAGAGACAGCCTATGGCTCAGTGGTGCATGTGCTCAGCATGTAGAAAATCCCAGATTTGAGCCTTCATGCCTCCAGTTTAAAAAGAAAGGGTGTGTGTGTTAAGGCTAGGAAAGTGTCCCTTGCCTGAAACCTTGGAGAATCTTTGCTTTTCAGAGGAGACATACCAGACCAGTGCTCTGATGGTATGAGACAGCTGTGTGTGCACGGTTGCCCTTTCAGTGGCGCTTGGAAGCATAATGGAAGAGGGAGGCATGACTTGGTGTTGTGAATCCTTGATCCACTCTCACTTCAGTGCAGGTACAAAGTCACCTTCCCTTTCTTAAAATGCAACCCCTGCAGTGTTCTTTCCTGGACACGGTGGCTGACGTAAATTAATGACTGCAGCATGCTTATGGGCCTATTTTGAGCCTCACAGACTTCCCAAAGCTCAGTTCAAAGACATGTATAGCTGTGCATGGTTAGGTACTCATGTGGATTTTTGTAAGATTTCAGTCTGGTCCACTTTGTATCTTTGCTGTATAATTGTATTGTTTTGTGGTATAAGACAATTTGTTCCTCATTGTGTTTGACCTCTGAAGAAGGCCCTAACAAGCCAAAGCGTGTCAGGTCAAGTCCATTGGCCCCTGGGTATACATGACTTTGGAATTTTTACATGAGGTGTGATTGGGCCCATATATATATTTTTTAATCCTTTACAAATATATGTTATTTATACATTAAGTATTCATTGTTGACTCTTAGTTTGACTTACCTTTTCAGGTTCTTGATCCTAGTTTTCAGGGTTAAGTTTGTTTCCCTTCTTAGTTCAAAGTCACATGAAACTTCCCCATCTATCATGTGGTGGTAATAATGCTGGTGTGTTTCACAGGATTGGTGTAAGAAATGCAAAGTACATATGTTATACATTTTGTGCTCTTGGTAAACATTGTTGCATTTGATCCCTGTTGTATTTCTTGTATAGAAATGGAGGCTTCTGTGTTGCAGAATAATCCCTAAGGGATCAACCCACGTGGTCCATTTTTAATAGCATGGCAAACAAGCAAGACATAGTAAAGCAGTGCCTTTAAGGCATAAAGTAGGTTCAATAAAGCAAAAATTAGAAAATTTAGGTCAAAAGTATATGTTTCAGGGGCTATAGGAGAAAGTGCATAAACCTTCTACATAGTTAGCCCTGTTACTCTCTTGCAGTAAGGTCAAGAAGTAGTCTTGGGACTTGTTAGACTAATACGTTTATTGGTGGGCATACGTTTTACCAATAATTCTCCTGGCATTCAAGGTTCTTTGTGTGGGGAAAATTATTTCATATATGGCAATCAATTACTGCTTGAACGGGAACTTGGTTTGCCAGTTCTTTTTCTGTTCGCCCAACTCTGTAAAAATAATTTTAAAAAAGTGTTTTACCCCCAACACAACCTCATGTACCATGGATTTGACAAAGACAAGCAGCAGTCTGCCTTTAGGAACATAGTTCAACTTTTCTCTGTAACATGATTAAAATGTACTCAGTTTTGGGCGATGGGGGGCTCTGAAGGGTCACATAGCCATTAAAAGGATCAGATGATCTTTCAGAATTTCCTAAACAATTCAGGGTCCCTTGATATCTATTTTTATATTGCTGGCAATTCCAGAATGGGATTCATTGTAATTTCAACAACCCCAAGAGAGACCAGGAATGGAACAGTTGATTCATGCACACAGGAAAATTGTTGTTTCAAACAGCTGTCTTTGAAACTGGTAGATATGACTCAATCAAACGCTGGAAATGGAAAGTTGTCTGTATTGATCTCTGAAAAACCCCTTCTCCATGGAGGCTGTTGCTGAGGGAATACAAACGAAGTGATATATTGGGCCTAAGCTACTGATGCTGTGTTTAGGGTCTGCTTCTTCATGTGGCTTCTCTGAGATCCACCCGGGATACCACCTGTGCACTACTGAGAGCAAGGGGAGCGAGGGCTTGAAAGAGAAAACTTTCCCTGTGCTCCAGATCTTTGCATCTCCCTCCTGCTACAGGCTCAAAATCCACTCCTGAGCATCTTCTGGAAGCTTAAGGTATAGCTGTGTGGGCTAGCTTTGGGAACTTGTGATTCTTAGCAAAAGGTGGAGGAAAGTCAGATGAGGTCTATCACAGGTCCCCAGCCTGCCCCTATGTCTAAAACAAAAGTGGCTGGTTACTGTTATGCCAAAAGCAGCAAATCCAGATTCACCCACCCACCCAGGTAAGGAGAGTTTCCCAGGTATGCAGTAAATATTTAACTAATGAGTGGGGGGGGGGAATTAGCAGGGTTACAAGGATTGACTCTTGGACTCAGTTGGGAGCTGGCTAAAGGGGAATGGTGGAGGGAGGATAAATTACCGCACTTAAACCCCTGAGAACATAGAGAAACCTGAAGGAGAGGTTATTGAAGGGTAGGGAATGCCATTTCAAAATTGCCCCTCCCCTGAGGTTTCTTCCCAGCCCCTTGCTTGTATGTTCCTTCCCACAGCAAACTTCACAGTGCCAGTCACAAAGGCTCTGGTAGACCAGGCAACATCAGGGTTTCGACATACTTGGGAGACTCCTCTGGTATGCAGAAAACTATTGCCTTTTAAATTAGGGGGGGGGGGCTTCATGAGATCTTAGCATGCTTATAGCCCTGGCCAAATTGTGAACATCTGAGAGTCCATTAAGGAAAAACAGAATGGAATATGGGGAAATTGGTCTGTTCAATCCTATAAGAGCCTATAGTATCCTAGAGAGAGAAAAACTTGTGCTGGAAGAAGACTTTGCCATTATTAAAAAAAAACACAAAAAAACCTTCCATTGTGATTCCTCACAGCCCAGTTTGCAAGTTATACTGTCACATTTGGCATGATTTTCACATTTTTTTTACTAAGTTTATGGGAATGGGATAGAAAATGGTAGACTGAGGTTTGGTTTAGCAGATGCTCTTATTTTCTAGTTGTACCTGAGCACTCCATTGGAGCTTTGAGCATTGCAGATTGGGCCTTAAAAGGTAAATAGTGCACCGTTTAGTTTTTTTGCAGTTAGCTACATACCTTTTTTCTAAAAATTTAGGAGACTTTTTAATTTGCAGTTGTTTAGTCATAAGCTTTATGTGTATTTTAGATCCATGGGCATATGAAATATTGTACATCTCTATGAACTGCCCATGTTGCATATCACCACTTATTCCACGAATGAACATCTCAGTGTAAGATAGTTATCCCAGTTCCATATTTTTTTTAAAAAAAAAAAAATTAAAAATTTGCTTAACATGCATCTAGATAATTTTTTTTCTCCTCCACCCCTTCCATTGTAGGTCCATTCTGTATATGATTAGTTTTATGTATATTTTTGTTAAATTTATGGAGTGCTCAGTTTGAGTTTTATAGCTGAGGAAGGCTTTTTACCCGAAACGCATTTGGTATTTATTCTTGTAGATGGATATAATTTGTACCTTTTAATCTGTATTTATATGATTGGACATTTGTCTTTATATTCGGAATAGGTACTTATATGCAGAACCGTGGGACTGTGGTTTTAAAACAATATTTTAGCACTTCTGAATGTATAATTAAATTATGATATTTTCTATATTTTAGTGTGTGCGTTTTTTTTGTCTCAGCCTCTAGGGCTGTGATTAGAAGCGAGTGTGGAAATCATGAATAATAGTTTGTGTATGGGGGGGGGGGAGTAGCCACCTGTTCATGTATTTTTTCCCAAGCATAGAACATACACCTGTAGGGCCACCTGTCTTTTGTGAAAACTGCTGGCTCTAAGGACCCCTTTTGACTTATGAATCTCTGCCTGTAGTGAACCAGTGCTTTAACTGGGGGGAGATCTTGATTGGAAACAGAACCTGTAGAATGGCTCTGTTTTAATGAACCATTCTTTGAATGTTTGCCAGGATGTCTGGCTCTTTTTCCATCAGCGTCTGCTTTTGTGATGAGAAAGAACACCAAGTCCCCCCCCAATCCATATTAATATATTGCAGCATGTATTAAAGACGGTAATATACAGATCACTAGTGGTAACTCCTACTGTTCATACATAATAAAACTATAAAGGTCCAAAGACAAGGAAGATTCAGTAATTGCAGAGGAGTTGTGCCAACAAATAGACTAGAAACTGTCCGAAGTCGCACTGTCAGGACATACCAACACAAATGGCAAGGAATGGCTGCTAGAATCCATTGGCTTCTTCTAAATGACCATTAGAACACGTTGACTAATTGGTTGGTTACTTTGGGGACTGTCCCCAAACAGCAGGCCCAAATGCCTTTTTCTGAAAACGTTTATACTCCCAAGGTGATCCCATGGCAGCAAAATTGTTTTAAGAGTATGTCATTGCATGATAATGGGCCAACAGGTGTCAGCTCATTTCACCCATCTTTATGCCGTAATGTACTCCACAACATGTTTTGCTGTTGTGGGATCATCTTGATCTTTGATTTGTTTTGAAAGGAGCTGTGTCCACAACCAGAAGTTGGAACCCTTAATAAATCATAATGCAATTGTAGAATGTCCCATCTTGGGGTAGAAGGTATCTTCCTGAATGTTTGCTGTGGAATTTTAGATTTAGGTGGGTAGCCGTGTTAGTCTCAAGCAGCAGAACAAAGTTTGAGTCCATTGGCACCTTTAAGACCAACATGTTATAGGCAAGGTTGCACATGAAAGCTTATACCCTGAATGAAACTATATTGGTCTTAAAGGTGCCACTGGACTCAAACTTCTGCTCTGGGATTTGTTTACCATTTATTTTTATGTCTTCATGGTATGTTGATGTTTAGAAAGGCTGTACTTTCCCCCTTCCCTTTTTATACCATTTATGATTAACTATTTTCTTCATTATGTTCTTGTAAGGAATTTAGGTTGCCACTTATATGGGAATAAACACCATTGGAAACACTGGGACTTACTACATCACTGTTTTATAGCCTTAAAAAATCTCTAAAATATACTGTGCTTGGGTAACGTATGGAGGAGTGATTCTTACTGGATTGTGGAAGTTGCTTCTGAGTAAGCATCTGTTGGGTTGAACTGTTTGTCCCTGATCAGTGTAATTAAAAACCTGAAACAGAAGAGGAAGGAGAACATGTAATTTCTTCTGAGTGGACTTGCATAGGATTGGGTTGTTCAAGCAGCCTTTCACATATACAGGAATAACTGGAGAAGTTGGATCTCAGTGGTTTGGTAATTTTCTTTTTCTCAAATAACACTAGAATCTGAGCGGCTGTTGTAACCTCAGATCCAAATCTCCCAGCAAAACTATATCCTAGGGCAGAACCTTTAAACCAAAGTTCTGTGAAACTCCTAGGTTCTACCAGCATCCCTTACGGCTTCTATGAAATTTTACAACTTTCACTTCACTTCCCCTTCTTTTTCCCCTCAGATTTTGTAATTGTTAAATTATTTTTTTTAATCTGTGTGCCAGGAGAAGAATGGGGTTCTGTAGGGTACTCTAACATGTACACTAGCTGACCGTCAGCATTACTCCCACCCACCCCACGCATACATTCACTTCTGGGCGCACACCTACAAAAGCTGTTTAAACAGAACCTTTTTGATTTCCTCTGTTCGTGCCCATTCCCATGCCTGAATTCTGTCTTGGAAGAAACATGGGGTACAAATGGAGTAAATTATGAAGCTTATAAAATGCTGTAAAGAAATTAGGGAACAAATATCCCAGAAGAGCTAAAACACTTGCCTTTTTTTATATAGGTTGTTGCTGTTTATGGGACGCTATCCGACTTGCTCTCTGTGGCTAGCAGTAAGCTCGGGATAAAAGCAACCAGTGTATACAATGGGAAAGGAGGCCTTATTGATGACATTGCTTTGATCAGGTAAGATGAGCCGGAACTGAGCATTTGTTAATTATGAGCAAATGTATGAGCAAAAGGGATCATAGAGCACTTTGTAACAAGGGGCTATGGAACTGTGGATTGGGCTATGTCAGACTTGTGGTACTGACAGATAGCAATACACTCCAGCTTGGAATTGAGAATTGGGTAGTTGTGGAGATAACTGGTTTGGCCATTGTAAACCTGCAGCATCTTTCAATGTTTCCTTCCCCTCCATGGTCCACTTGCCCATGCCAATCCTCTCTTCCGTTTCCATATCCATGGTAACCATGCTTTGCCACACCACTAGGGTTGCCAAGTCCCTTTATACTCACCAGCGGGGGAGGCTCTGCTGGTTCCTGATGCGCGTGTGCGCGCGCCGCCAGCACATCAACGGAAGTGACGTGCAACGTTACTCACGTTGGGGGCGTGGCCCATATGGTTTCCCCCTGACGATCTGGGCCACGCCCCCAACGTGAGCGACGTGGCTTTGGGGGATGGAGTTCCTCCCAGGGCCCAATTCCGCCGCGACGGAAATCGGGCCTCCAAAGCGGGGGTTTCCCCGCCCCCACTTGGCAGCCCTGCACACCACCCAAATCAGGAAAATTTTGGTTCCTATGAAAAACATTTCTCTTCAAACTGCTGGTATCAGAAATCATTAAGTTGCTGTTGTTTGCCATGATGTCCCAATTAGATAAAGTACAGTTACCATGAAGCAGGAAGTGGATGAAGAAATCGGCACATGCACAGTGGGAAGAGGGAGGGGGTGCAGAACCTCAAGACATGTTCCTGACTGTTGGACTATGACTTAGCTACTGTGAATTGGTAACAAAAGTATTTATATTCCGTTGTATGTTGAGGGAGAACTAGTAGTCTAATTTTCCACTGTGTCCATCTCACCAGTAGCTCTTGCTAATATTTATTGTTTGTTTATTTCCAAGGTTTTTATCCTTTTTTCCCCCACCATGTTCAATATTTGACGTCGCCTACAGATTCCATCAGAAACATTTGAGGGTGCAATGAATCTGAAGCAGAGCATTGACTTTGCTTGTGAAATTTTGAATTGATCCTAATTTGATGGAGGGTGATGTTTGAAGGCTTTCGCTGAAACAAGAAGTTTTCAGAGTACAAACTGATGCTGAACTCTATTGCATTAACAGGACTTGGAGGTTATTTTTACCAACATCCCTCAAAATCCTGTGTTAATAGTGGGAGGATAAATTGAAGTTCTGAGTTTTGAAACTTTAGCTCACAAGGTTCGAATGAAAGTGGCATGGGGTGTGTTGAGCCCAGCCATCTCTTATCTCTGCACGGATCCAGTGAACCTTTTTTTTCTTTGTGAGCCTAGGTTAGAATAAAAAAAAGCTTGGAGTCAAAAATTAAATCATTTATTATCTAAAATAGTTTGTTGTTGTTCAGTCGCATAGTTGAGTCCGACTCTTCCTAAAATAGTTTAGGACCCCCATTTATAAATTAAAATGTTAAATTGGTTATTAGCTACAATCAGTTCTGGACCTCAAATTTGTTCATGGAAAAAGTTGTTTCTCTTTCTGCCTTTTCCCCCAGGGATGATGATGTTCTGTTTGTATGTGAAGGGGAGCCATTTATTGGTAAGTGTAGTTTTGCTCAGTTGCCCTTTGCCTTTAGAAATGAGCAGTTTGCAAAAGGCACTAGAAATGTTTGTGTGCGTTCCATGCCTGTAGATCCCCAGACAGATGTAAACCCTCCCGAAGCATTAACAGGATCGCATTCAGACTGGATAACACTCAACGTTGGAGGACGATGCTTCACAACGACTCGGTAGGAACCTACCGCCTTGTTCAAAAGTGTTTGCCCATTTGGTGAATTCAAACTACTAATTTTACAAAACTCCTTGTGCGCTGATAGTATGGCAGTCTTATTTATTAAATGTGTAGGCTCATGTTCTTTTAAAGGGATGGCTGTATTTTCAGACCTGCAAGATATAACGGATGTCTCTTTATTCTTAACATGTTGACCTGGCAATCCAGAATGCAGTATGAAACCAGTTGTTCCAGGAACTCTTCAACATACAAACCTTTTACATTCATTCCAATGTATATATTATGAATCAAACAATGTTTTCTTTACTGCATACCTGCAGCTAAGCTGGATGGTACACAGAGTTCAATACAGCTTTTCTTCATGTGTGTGAGTGTATGTACGTAACAAAAAACTGCCCCTGCGGGTTACCAGTATGAGTGGAGGAAGGGCAGGTGAGAGGGGGCTTAATCTGTCCCCTCTGGCCGTTGTTTTCCTCTGGAAATCACCTCTTTTCCAGGGGCTGCTTTTCATATAATTTCCTACAAAATTAAGAGTTCATCGGCCTTTCCCTGCTTGCCCTTCCCTCAGACCAGCATCTGCAGAAGTGGCGCTTGATTGTATTTAAAGATGAAACTAGTGAAAACTAAAATGAAACTCTGAGCAATGTCTGCTCAGCTTGGAGTCATTCCATACTGGGCTAGCAAGAAAAAAAAGTTACCAACATGTCTGTATTCATTAAACTTATAAGCTCTAGCCAAGCATGATGGATATTCATGTCTCCCACGGGCAAGCAACTACAGTGGTTGGTCATTTGACACTAGGGTTGCCAAGTCGACTTACGTGCAAAGTGGGGGAATTCCTGGCTCAGTCGGGAGTCTCCCCGTGCATGCCACGATGACGTCACCGGAAGTGACGTCATCGTGTCACCCACATTGGGGGTGGGGCACCGTGACTCAAGGGAAAACCATAGTTTTCCCTCGATTCACAGAGTGTCCCCCCCCCACAACGTGGCGAGCGTGATGATGTCACCTCCGGGTGACATCATCATGCTGGGGACGCCCTCCGGCAGGGGGTGAAGTTCCCCCCGGGGGCCCGATCCGCCAGCGGCAGGGACGGGCCTCCCGGGCGGGAATTTACCCACCCCCAGCGGGGGCTTGGCAAGCCTATTTGACACAAGATATATGGTTGGTCAGGTGAATACTGGTGAAGTATTTGTAAAAGCATTAACTTTGTTACCATAGCCAAAAAGATACTTTACCCAATGACTAATATTAATGCTGTGGAGCTGCGGTGGCTCCAGTGGTTAAGACGCTGAACTGCAGGCTGTGGAAGGTCAGTAGTTCAGCAGTTCGAGACCCGAGTGTGCCGCATGATGGAGTGAGCTCCCATCTCTAGTTCCAGCTCCTGCCAACCTAGCAGTTCGAAAGCAAGAAATTGCAAGTAGATAAATAGGTACCACTTCGGTGGGAAGGTAACAGCATTCTGTGCGCCTTGGTGTTTAGTCATGCCGGCCACATAACCACGGAAACGTCTTCGGACAGCGCTGGCTCTTCGGCTTTGAAACGGAGATGAGCACCGCAACCCTAGAGTCGGATTCGACTGGCTTTCGAGCAAGGGAACCTTTACCTTTACCTAATATTAATGCTAATTGTAAAAACAAATTAGATCACTCTTATGGTAGAAGTGATAAAGTTAACTTTTATATAAAATAGGAAGGAATTATCAGAACTTTTAACAGTGTTTCCAGGTCCAGGCAGTTCTTCTCTTTGACTGTTTCCTAACTGCTGAGATCAGTCTACATTCTTTCAAAAAAATTAAAGGAAGAAACCAAAGTATATCATCTTTTAAAGGCAGTTATGCTCAGTACGCTGCAAGCCAATTCTTCTGGGTTGGATATGCTTCCATGATACTATGCAATTGACAGGATAAATAGTTATTAATTAATAGGCAGTCAGTTGACCATATTTGGCCGGCCAGTTGACTGCCCCTGTTTGTTTAGTTCACGTATACTCCACCTTTCTCCCTGTTGGGGACAGCTTGCATTGTTCACCTCCATTTTATCCTCACAACAATCCTGTGAGGTAGGTTAGGCTTGAGGGTATGTGACTGGCCCAGGATCCCCCTGAACTGGAATCTCCCAGATTCTAGTCTGACATTCTAACAATCGCACCATGCTGGCTCTCCATCAACCCCTAATTAGCACAGACTGAAGAATAGCATTAGAGCTGGCACAAGCATACAAAGAATTCCAGTGAACATTTCCATACAATGGTCACACATCAATATCAAGATTCTAGGAGGCGATGCCTTCCTTCCGCAGCACAAGCACACAGTTCCAAACCCTCCCCCACCTGTATTTGTTTTTGGGGCTTTAAAAAATAATTTGCCTGCTTGCAATAAAAGTATCAAATAAAACTATAACGCATATAGAAGAAGGACTCTTTTTGTAGCAGGAACTCCTTTGCATATTAGGCCACACACCCCTAATTCAGCCAATCCTCCAAGAGCTTACAGAGCTCTTCTTACAGGAGCTACTGTGTAAGCTCTTGGAGGATTGGCTACCTTAGGGGTGTGTCGCTTAATATGCAAATGAGTACCTGCTACAAAAAGAGCCCAATAAAACAAGCATATCAGTAATGCTGTTCCCAATCCAAATGATCATCTAAAGACAAAAGTCTTGAACTGGCTCATTAATGCTCATGCTCTTCTTTCCTAGGAGCACGTTAGTCAGCAAAGAACCCGATAGCATGCTGGCTCGTATGTTTAAAGACAAAGGTCAGTATGGGTTTCAGTTCTTCTCTTCTTCTTTTTTTGTGCTTATGGTGGAAACTTTTCTCGAAAGCTAGGAAAGGCATTTGTCAAGGTGGTATATACATCATTGGCTCTCCATTCCCACAAGCGGGTGTTCAGCAGTTGTAGCAGATGGGAGAGGTACACTTAGCAAACTCTGGTGAGACAATCTGTGCTTCCAGTTCTGAAGAACAAGTTTCTGTTCCTCGTGCTCACAGAACAATATTGCTGCTGCTTCTCAACAAATTACTTAGTTTTGTTTTCAGCCTGCCAATTCTCCAGGGAGCTCAGAATGGTGTACACATCGTTTCACCACCTCCAGTTTTATCCTTGTAACCCTGCAAGCTTAGTCCACTTCCTGATCGCTCTTGCCTACTGACTTATTGTCGTCTAGGTTTAACATGAGAGATGGGGTGGGGGGGGTTGTGTGGAAGGGGGAGATTCTAACTGTAAACATCTTCATGGCAAGATTGCCAGATTCAGTATGAAGCAGAGGTCCTGTGTCTTCAGTGTTGTTTAGCAAGGAAAGAATGTTTAGCCATCTCTTCCCCCCCCCTTTCTTTGTAAAACTGTACAAGATTAATAAAGTTTGAGTCCAGTTAATACTTCAGGTGTCTGAAGAGGTGTGCTTACACATGAAAGCTCATACCTTAAATAAAACTTTGTTCATCGTAAAGGCGCCACTGGATTCAAAGTTTGTTCTGCTGCTTCAGACCAACACGGCTACCCCACCTGAATCTATGTACAAGATAAAATTTGCCAAATCTGAATTTTCCTGGCTGTTGCTGATTCTAAGATGCAAAAAGTTTTGTTTCATCGTTCTTTAGGCCATCTCTGTAAGGGGGGGGGGAATCTATTTTACTGAGAGGAGACTGAGAGAGTTGTCTGAGACTTAACCAGAATTTGAACCCCAGTCTCCTAGATGGAAGGTCCATATCGTGTTACCAATCTTCTTGATTCTCTACTCAATGGACAGAGTATTCTTAAATAGTCTTACTATTCACTTTTCGAGGAGTTTGTTTTTTATTTTGTAATCTTTCGCATGATGCAATGCTATATGCCTTGAGTTCAGTACCTTAATGAACAGTTCTCAAATAGCAAGGCTTACAGCAATAGGAATCTGATTTATGAAAGAAATTGTTAACGGATGGAATTTTTTTCTGTGACGTTTCTCCTGAAAACAGATGCCTGGGGGAACAAAAGAGATCACAGGGGGGCCTTCCTGATTGACCGTAGCCCTGAATACTTCGAGCCAATTTTGAACTATTTGCGTCACGGACAGCTCATTGTGAATGACGGCATTAATTTGCTGGGTATGTATTATCGGAAGGAGGGTCTTTAACTCACTGTTCTATGCTGGAGCCAAGCTCATGTCCCCATTACAAGCCCAACAAGGCTGATGGATCTTGCCTGTGTACAGCTAAGTGTTTTGGGCATTCTGAATTGCTGGTCTTGCTTGACCGTATTTATGAGTGAATAAGTGAGAGAAATGTATATCTGTGGATCTGGCACCAGTGAATCCTATGTTGAAACCTTCACTGAATTAAAATAAATACAGTTGTGAGAAGGAGCAGGGCAAACCATGGAACCCTTTGATAGCTAGAGCAGAGGAGGATCCCTGCATTCACTTCTTTGGACTCCTGGACCTGTGTGGTTCCCGCACCAGCTAAAGAGAGCCACCAAACTCCCACCTCATCTTTGGCCTCGGTTTTCCAGCTAAATTGTGTAGGCCTTCATAAGTAGTTTATCCATGAGGAGGCTTCCTTCCTGCTTTACAGCTGGGCTGCCCTTCTCCACTGGGGTCTCTGAGGGCTTTGACAAAATGGTGGCAGGGGAAGGGGAGGGGGGCTTGTCCTGGATCCCCACACCAGTATTTTGCCTCAGATGTATTAATGACTGTTCAGTTTGTTAAGAGGCAGGAATGATTTCTTAGTATGACGTTTATTAGGGCCCAGAGTGTAATGCTGATTGGGGAGGCTTGTATCCTGTACTGTAATTTTTATCCAACTCTTCACTTCCCTTATGGGAAAAGTGTGTCGTTTTTGCATTGGAAAAAGACCAATCCAAAATCTGGGGGATTTGTGGGGCCTTTCAGCTGTGAGTTAAACCTCCTTTCCTCCATCCCAAATTATTTCCAATATAAGCCATGTGCAACCAACTGTTTTTATTGGAGTATGCAGGTCATATGGGAATGTTAAAAAACAACAACAACCTGGGGACAATTTACTCACCTTCCCAAGCAAAAGTTATACAGACAGGTATAAAATGGAAACAGGTGGAATTTCTGTATTTAACAGACCTGCTCAAGATCTTAAATAAATAAAAAATTAATAGTAGGCTGGAGTTACTGTGACTAGTACAAACCTGGTTTATTGCCAGAATTCTGTGTTCTTTGTTTCCTTCACCTTTCCCCACCCCGTGAGCACAGTGAGTTCCTGCTTTGGAAAGCCTTTTGTCTAAACTGTAGTTTGCTGTAATGCCCAAATGCACATTCTCCGCTTAGTCTCTATCTGCTCCGTCTCCAACGGGTCCAGGGTGGCATTCATTGTTCTCCCCCCCTCTATTTTTACCCGCTCAATAATTCTGACAGGTAGGTTAGGTTGAAAGTGAGTGACAGGCCTATCACCCAGTAAGTTTTCCTCCCAATGGATCAAGATTCTCTGTTAGAGTTTCATCAGGGCTTGGGGAGGGGGAACTAAACCAATGTACCTTCATTTATATATCACTGGCAACCAGAGTTAGTTCCAAATACCTACAATTCTCCGTGCAAGAAGGGAGGAACAAAATACATGAGCCCAGCAGCAGGCCAGGTTCATCCACATGTTGGTTAACAGTGATGTCTGAATGCGTTAATGGTTATCACGGTTGACTACTAAGCATAGTTTTTAAAATCAGCTTTAAATCCTATATTTGAATCTGGGTAATGTAATAGCAAACCCTGTGGGGGGGATCACACAGTCCTTCAGCCTGCTTCTGCTGTTCTGGAGCATCCTGCCTCTATGGCAAGACACAGAGCACACATGAGAAGGCTTCTCCTTTTCGATATTCCAGCAAGCGGGAACAGCAGGGTTTTATTCTTGTCCTCGAAGTCTCTCTGCTCTTTTGCCAGGAGTTCTGGAGGAAGCCCGATTCTTTGGGATCGACTCACTAATTGAACATCTAGAAGTAGCTATTAAGGTAATGGACACTTTTGTGTCAGTTTTATTTCTTCACATGATCAAAGGAGGACATTGGGGTTTTTTCTTACCGCTTCTGTAAAAACCCTTCATTTTTGCTTCTGTAGAATTCACAGCCAGCAGAAGATCATTCTCCAATCTCCCGAAAGGAATTTGTCAGATTCCTACTTGCGACCTCAACCAAATCTGAGCTTCGCTGTCAGGTATTAAAATAAAACAGCTTTTCAAGTTGAGGGGCATTCAAAAATTATCCACCCCCCAATCCCTCCAGTCTGAGGGGATCCAGTTCAGAATTCTACTACCTTATTCCTATCAAATCTGTGTAGACATTCTCTTAAGCTAGCCGTATGCCTGTGGAGAGACCGGAACTGTATTTCTGACTGCACCTGGTGGATCATACTTACGATTCCGTGTGTGAGGCTCTCCACAAACAGAAATGTAGCATAACAGGGAGGAAGCTGGGCTAGAACATCTTTTTGACTTGCAAAGTTTTAAGTTTTATTTGAGACAGCGTGCAAAAAACCCAGCATCCTCCCCACCCCACCCCCATCTGCTCTTTCACCACATTCTGTTGCATGCACAGACCAAGCCTTAGCTGCCATTCTGGGGGTATGGCTACCCAGGGCCAGTTCTCCAGTAAAGATACCCAAGCGACTGCTGGGGTGACACAATGAAGAGGGTGCCAAAGCACTGCAGGAGCTGGACTTCCTACTGGTATCCCTTCCAAGGCTCATAGTACTGCCAGGCAGGTCTTAAGAAAGTCAGGTTTTGGTTTGGGCCAAGCCAGTAGTGTGGACCCAGGATGGCAGTACCCAGGGCTCTAGTCGGGGGGGAGCTCTCAGGTACGGAGCTCCGGAAGAGAACCTCTAGGGGGCGGGGCGGTCACGTGGTGAAGCCCCGCACCCTTCTTTACCCCGCCCTATGGCAGTACCTTGCTTGGGGCAGCAAAATACCTGGAACTAGTCCTATGGCTATCGTTAGTATTCCCTTTTTTTTAAAAGTGATCTAGTAATGGAACAATACCACCCGATTTTATAGATAGAGCAATGCATGTAAATGGCTATACTGTGTTGCTCAGAACAGTGGCATTTAGACATAGCTGATTCAATTCTGGTAACTGACTATTTTGAAACACGTGTGCAGTGTCTCTCTCAGCTACCCCCCCCTTCAATCCATTATTGACAGACTTTATCCGCAGTTGGGGGGGGTGCTGTCCAGATGCTATCCGGGTGGCCATGTAAGGATTTTTGTGCCTCTTTGCATGAAGCACTTCAGAGTTTTCAGACCGCTACGCTGATCCTCTGTGCTAATTGTTTCCTCTCGCCTTTTTTTTAGGGATTAAATTTCAGCGGAGCAGATCTCTCGCGTTTAGACCTCAGATACATAAACTTCAAGATGGCCAACTTGAGCCGGTGCAACCTAGCCCATGCTAACCTGTGCTTTGCTAATCTGGAACGAGCAGACCTATCCGGATCAGTGCTCGATGTGAGTCATTTTGAGTCGTCCTTAACTATCACGAGATAATCAGCCTGCATCTTGACTGCATTGCTTCTGTCTTCATGTGGAGGCCTGCATGATGTCATGCTTTTCACACAGAAACTGTCGTGTCAGTAGTAATAATAATAATAGTTGCCATATGCCATTGTGTGTAGAATAGCCAGAAGGTTGTCTGGCAGCCAGAAGTTCTCACTCTTTTAGCATTATGCACTACTAGGTGGTGAGCTAGACTTGTTTTTAAGGCAAGAGACATTTCAGAGGTGGTTTGCCATTGCCTGCCTCTGTATCGAGCCCTGGTATTCCTTGGGGGTCAACCTTCCAAATACTAGCCAAGGCTGACCCTGCTTAGCTTCCGAGATCTGATGGGATCGGGCTAGTCTGAGCTATCATGCCAGTAAAAACATCCTCTTTCCCTAGCATGCTAGTTGTCTGAGTGCAAGGAGTTCTTTGTAGCTGAGGCTCACATGATCAAATGGTTCTTTGTACAGGCCACACAGAGCTATACCACCTCAGTGAACAAACCTTTTGTGTTTGTATCACTTCTGAGATACATGCATATTTAAAGAAGGTGGGTATGTGTTACCTACAAACCAGGAAATTCCTGCCTGCTTTTGCCTCAAGATAGGCAAATGCCATAATGCAAAAGTAGGTGTTTAGTAGCTGCTGCACCCTGCAAAAGAGCCGCCAGTGGGTATGTCCATGTTTAACTGTTTCCCGTGTAGCCCTGTTGGCATTCATTGCATCCCTACAAAATTTGATTCTGATTTCCTCTGTTTTCGGCAGTGTGCCAACCTTCAAGGAGTTAAGATGCTTTGTTCTAATGCAGAGGGAGCATCATTAAAAGGATGCAATTTTGAAGACCCCTCTGGCCTTAAAGCTAACCTGGAAGGTAAGGACCAGATTCCATTTCTTTGTAGACCTATTTCTTTGTAGACCCCAGAGAAAAGAAAGTTCAGACACATCTTGGAAGAATGGTTACCTAAAGCCAAGGGGAGGAGTTCTTTACAGTTTAATGTACAGACTTTCCAAATGCTTAAGCATAATGTTGAAGACAGTTGTTCCATAAGTATATAGGTTTAATAAATATAACCAATACTGCTGGCTCATTTTGCCATGATTAAGCATCACCCCTGGCTCATCTAAGCATCTTCTGAATTATACGCAATTGCTAATTAGTTTATCTAGGCAGTGGTTTCATCTGTATTCATGCATCTGTGCTTTGTAGGAAAATGGTGGCTGGGTTTGAGTATGACTGGGAAAATTTGGGTTCAGATTCTCCTTCAGTGGGAGGAAGTCATCCAGGACCTGGTTAGGTCACGCCTCTGCTCGCTCGATAGGCTATGCAAATTTCTTTTGTTGCGTGGCTCCTATTGGAGTGGCCTAGGCTGGTGATAAATAAGCAGGGGTGGGGGACTGCCTCAAGCTCACCGGTGGAAAGGCAGCTTTGAATTTTATTTCTGTTATCTATAGTCTCCCTTTCTCACTGGGAAATTGGTAGCTGGGATAGTGGCCTAGGATGCAAAAGGTGAGGAGTGCATTGGGTGGGTGGGTGTGAGGGCGGTGTGTGGGAGAGATCTACAAGTACACAGTGCTGTCTTTCCAAAGAGCTCCAGTTTTCTTTCTGCCTTTGAAGCAGGTGTGTGTGTGTGGGGTTGTCTTTGTATTCCTGGGATCCCATTACTTGAGGCAGACAAAACCCCCAGATCAGTCTCCCAAAATGAACCTTCAATTCTACGCTTGCCGCAGGTGCTAACTTGAAAGGCGTTGATATGGAAGGGAGCCAAATGACTGGGATTAACCTGCGTGTTGCAACTTTGAAAAACGCGAAGTTAAAAAACTGCAACCTTAGAGGAGCAACTCTGGCAGGAACGGACTTAGAGGTGAGTTGCAAGTCCGCTTCCAATCAGCAGGTGGCTTTAAACAAAAGGCGGAATAGGGTTTAGAAAGCTTTTGCAGACTTCAGCTGGCCTTTTCTTCAGCTGCTTCTCAGGGCAGCCTCTGACCCTTCTGGCTGCATCTCTTTGTTAGCTACGTTTGGAAGTGCCTACTCTGGATGTCTTCAGATGGGGCTGCAGGGCTTAATCGGCTAGATCAGGCACACGGGGCACCTGCTGTTACCTTTCTTGGCACCTGCCTAGTGTTTTTAAAAAGTGAGCAAAGCTAGGTGGAATTTGAGAATTTTTTGATTTGATGGTATAATGCATACAGTGGTTTTATGCAGAGTACTTTACCTGTCCATACAGCAGAGTGACACTCTAAAAATACTGAGAGACTTGATTCTGAGTAAATACTATTGGGCAGCATGGTTAAGGTGCTTAAAGCACATAAAATTTTACTCACTTTTCAAAAATCATTTATGTTCCTATCAGAATCTGGCCAGAATCTCTCTGTCACTGTACACATGTACAAGGAGCTCTCACCAGCCATACAGCATTAGCTGTCATTGTTACTAGTTATAGTGTGGGTTAAAAATGGCTGGATTCGTGTGAAGGGATAGTGAGAAGAGGCACTTTCTCCTTTTCAGAGAGTGCATTAGATGCCTGCAAAATGAAGACAGATGGCTGCCACTTGAGGAGTTCCTCAGCTAGCTCAATATGTACACTTATTTTGTGTTCATGCAAGATAATATTTTAAAACACCATTAATTTTAAAAGGCATCCCATCACATAGTTTCTACCTGAAATCCTGAAGACCTACTATTAGAGTTATAACCTCACTCTCTGATGTTTTGTGGCTGGTTTCACCGCCCATGGCAGCCATTTTGTGCTTGTGCCCAACACCCTATGTTAGAGTGTCAAAGGTGGCTGCAGGGTGAAAAGGTTTGGGGACTCCTAAGCTAGATGAATAGAGTGAAAACCTTTGGCTCAAAAGGTGCCCTGATGGCTGCATATAAAAACTGCAGATGGCAGCTGTTATGAGACACATTCCTCCTCCTCCTCTCCTGTACAGATATTAGTATCTACTTTTGCTTTGACAGATCCCTTGCATCCCAAAACAGCATTTTTACTGCACGGCTACCTTCATGGGCAAAGTTATGAAAACTTAAATCATAATCAATCTACTAAAAAAAATTCTTCAGTCTTACTTTCTACTGCCAGAGCTAGCAACAAATTGCTAATTTTATGGCCTTTCCTCCTCCTCTCCTGTACAGATATTAGTATCTACTTTTGCTTTGACAGATCCCTTGCATCCCAAAACAGCATTTTTACTGCACGGCTACCTTCATGGGCAAAGTTATGAAAACTTAATATAATCAATCTACTAAAAAAAATTCTTCCGTCTTACTTTCTACTGCCAGAGCTAGCAACAAATTGCTAATTTTATGGCCTATAAAACGACTAAAAGTTTATGCAAAAAAGGTTCTGCTCAGTCCTCTTCATGGTCAAGTGCTTATTGATAGGGAAGCAGAATGAGAGGCCCCCACTGAGACACAGTATGCTTCTGTGTGCTTGAGGGGACTCCCCAACTCTGTGGGAAACTTTCAGTTTTGTAAAGAAAGCAGAAAAGAACCAAGCACAGTCACTGTCTTCAATGCTAAAGTCAGATTCTGGGGGGGGGGGGGGATCAGATGAGCGTAAGACCATCTGTTGGAGCTCTTAAATTTATAGTGTCCTGCATGAGTATTTGGGGGGTGATGAGGAAAGGGATGTGTTGGTCACTTTGAGGAATCCCACCTGTTCCTAGCAGATAACCCCCCTCCCGTGTATTCTAATTTATAAGCCAGAAGCAGATAGCAAGGGCATTTATGTGGTGGGAGAGTCAGGCTTAACTAACAGCTGCTTTCTGCCATTCAGAACTGTGACCTGTCGGGCTGTGATCTACAAGAAGCCAACCTGAGAGGCTCCAACGTGAAAGGGGCCATCTTTGAAGAGATGCTGACACCTTTGCACATGTCTCAGAGCGTCAGATAAGCTACCAAGCCGTCTGGGAACATCGCTGCAGCCTTTCCTCCTTCTTTTTCTCCACCTTTTCTCCTTAAAGTAGGAGTGAGTGACCTTTCCTACGCAACTTGAGTTTCTCAGCAGTGCCTCAGGAACTGCCTCTGATCACATAGCTGTGGACACGTCCCTTTCTGTAGGTACAGGAGCTGCCGCAACCTTCTCGGATGAAGTTGCAAAAGCAGGTTGGCTTCCAAAGCAGTGCAGTAGCTGTGCACTTGGTGTGCATCGGCAGCTCTGCATCACCTCACTTCTGAATGCGTCTTGGGATTTTTAATTTATAAAAGCACAATATATGCAATTTATATTTATTAAACCTGTATTGGCAGTACAGACCTCTTGAGATGGGTAAGCCCCTATACAGTAGCAAAAATTCAAGTTCACAGCAGACATCTACATACTGTTTTGTTCACTTTGGCCTATTAAAGGACACGGGTGTGTTTGTGGGGTGAGGATGGCAGTGGAACACATGTGCTGTGCCTCCTTAACAACAGCTGGGCACTTCACCTTTTCACAGTGGAAACGGGCATGCTGCTGGCTTCCAAACGTCCTGCCAGGCAATGCTCCCTCTAAGCTGTGGAGTCTTGTGAGCTGCTGGCATTAAAGTTGTGAGTGAGCAGTTTAGCTACTGCATAAATTAGTTTGCTCGGGAGCCATCCTTCCTGAGCTGAGACAAAAATGTGTGAGTCAGACGCTATGAAACTGTGAGCTAGCTCACAATAAGTTAGCTTAGAGGGAACACTGCTGCCAGGCACTTTCTATGCTTCCACTCATGAAACTGGTCATATAACCCTGTACTAGAGCTAGCTGTGCCCTGACAGTTGTAACAGGCTGGATCTGTTCCGCACTTTCTTACAGGCAAGGATTGTTTTACTTCCTACCTTTTATTTGTGCAGCTTGACACCACTCAGGCAAACTAAGTGATCTGCCATCTCCCACAGTCCTTAAGTGGGAGTGTTGGCAAAAAATGCTAGAGAGCAAGGGCTGGGTAATTTGGCCAGTGGACAAGATCTCTGGATGAGTTTAGAAAATGCAGAAGAAACTGCATACTGCAGTTAACTTTTCCCCAATGCAAGATATTAAGGCCTCTTGCCCAGAGTCATTTTTCAACTATTTACATAGAATCTCAAGAGTTGGAAGGGGCCATGCAGGCCATCTAGTCCAACCCCCTGCTCAATGCAGGATCAGCCTAGAGCATCCCTGACAAGTGTTTGTCCAGCTGCTGCTTAAAAACACCCCCCCTGCCCCATCTCCTTTTTCATATGCCCATACCTAGGAGACCAAACCCCACACCTACACCAGTTAAAATCCAAGCTGCCCGACAGATGCAGAAGAATAAAGGGTAGAAAAGTAGGCTGTACCACTTTAGACAGGGATGGAGCTATCATCTTTTTCACTATTTTACTCCTCATGCAAAAATACCCTGCACATTAAAAAAACAAACAAAAACAAAACAGCACACAGGGAGCCAAGCTCTGGCTTAGGTTTCTCCTTACAGGGGACTATGTGAGGGAGCTTTAAATCATGCAATTTCTTGCCTGCAGCCTGAAGTGGTATAGTACATTCTGCCACCTGTATAGACCACCCCTAAAATACATGTTCATGTGGTGTCTAGATATGTGAACTGTTCATTAGCCTCTGGAACAAGGCACCAAAAGCCGCTGTCCTGCTTCTCTATGTATTCTTGTCATTGTCCTGCTGCTTTCTACTGCAGACCAGCAAGCAGCAAAGACACAGCCCATCATCTATGCAGATATCTTGCTGAGTTGCCAAAAAGGGGAAGGGAGTTAGTTGCTCCTCCTCCTAGGATAACTAGGCTAGCTGTGGTTTGAATGGGCTTGGCAGCTAAGACCCAGAGGAGGGCTGAGCCCTTCTTCCCACCAGGTGACAATCCTGCTGTAGTGCCAGCGCCAAACTTCTTTTCCTCGCCCCTCTGTGTGTCCTTCCGTGTGTACAATCAATACAAGCACAGGTAGGAAGTTTTGATACCAAATAAAACTGGGTGCAGGCAAAAACCATTACCTCAACTGCTGCCTCTCACGCCACTCTGAGAGAAATCCACATTAAAATAAAGACGTGAATGCTTCCAAATAAGGGGGTGATCACTGACCTTGGTTGGATGCCAGCTTGGGCTTAGAGGATGATAAGTCTAGAACTGCTGCATCTACTTTAGCCAGATCAGCTATTTTATGTGAAGATGACAGCATGAAATGAATGGGATGAATCTTAAGTGCCCCCATATCTTACCACGCGCATTGGGAAGATGCAGCAAATCCAGCCCCCCCCCCCCACACTGTTTGCGTGTGACCAGATCTTTGCAGTTCTTTTACATGGAAGTGGATCGTATCCTGCTAAGAAATCCACACCTGATCAAGCTGCACTGAATTTTGACATATTTGGAACTGCTCTCTTATCGGCAAATAGTCTGCAAAGATGTGACTCTCTAGTTTCAGCTCTTACACTGGAGGTGGGGTTGGGTTCTGTTTTCCTCCTCAAAATCGGGAGCTTGTGATTTCATGAGAAACTCCGATGTGCAAAATGTTGGCATCCATTTCCTTGCCGAAAGTCATGCTGTGCCGTTCGCCAATCCGATAGAGATGTGCATTTAGTTCAGTGATACAAGGCAATCCCGCTTGAAAATCGAAGCACTCCACTTTATCCTTGCAGCAGGAGCACTGAAACACTGCAACTTCAACTATGTTACAGGGAGGGGAGGAAGGAGAAAAGATGCTGCATTACTGTTGCTGTGGTGTTCAGGGTACTTCTACAGCCGTGCCTAAGGGCTCCCGCATCTCAAGAAACCAGTATGTCTATTTTTCTTTGTCTTATTTTTGTAGCAGATAGGAGTTACATATTGTATCAGAGAATTCTATTTTCTTAAGCTGTGTGTGTGTATTATTTATATGTAAAGAAGCTGTTTTGCTGGGGTGATGCCCTCTTGTGTGATCACAACGTTGTCGACTTGCTCAAAGGAGAGGATGGGCCCAGTAGGCCTGGTCAGAGGACAGATCACACGCTGTTATACAACCACATCAGTAATAATAAAAAAGAAAATCCAATGTTTACCTGGAAGTCTTGCCTTTGAATGAGATAAAGAACACCAGCAGTAGTGATGTCAAAGAGCTTGATCACTTAGCTAAGGGGACATACAGGCTGGGGCAGGTGGAAGTGGCATAGACCGCCCCATAGAGTTTGGGAGCAATTCTGTATCATCCTCTTAGAAATTCTAGCAGGATGATGTTTTTGCATGAGTGCACAGAGAAGTGACATGCACATGGCTCAGGGTGGCATTGAGTTTGCATTTCTCAGCCCTTCATTCTGTGTAGCAAACCATTGTGACCGGGGGGATTGCTGTTCAAAGGAAATCTAGACATGATATAGTTGGCAAGGCTGATGTTCCATGTGACCCACCATTGCTGGGGAGAGTCTTTTACCAACTTGATTAAAAAGCTAGCTTGGAAGTCTCTGCTTTACTGTCAGAAAGACGAAGTCAGCACAAGAGCAAAGGGGACTTCTTTCCAACCGCATCCAGCTGAGAAGCAACTTCTCCTCTTAAGACTCAGCTGTTCTATGCCATGGTAGCCCACGGTACATGGGGCTGTCCTTGAGAACCTGGAACATCAAGTAGTCCAAAATGTGGCCACTTTGTCGTTAACTGCTTTCTTCATTTGACTCCTATCTTAAGGCATTTAGTTTGGTTGCCTATTTGTTTCAGGTTTCAATTTAAGTTGTTTGTTCTTACCTTTGAGGGCCTTCACAACCTGGGCAACAGATGCTTAAAGAACCGACTCTCTTTATGTGAATCTGTGGCACTTCTGATCCTCTGGACAGTTCCTTCGTATTGTCCCTGCAGATCTGTAAGAACTGCCACTCCACCATTCTGGGCCTTTATGAGAGTCGCTAGCTCTTAAAATGCATATATCTGACAATGGTTGGGGACCAGGGATGAGGCCTAGCACTGACCACGAAATGCTCTGTCCTTAGGTGCACCACTATTCCATATACTTACAAATCCCACTCCCTGGCAATGTATAATTACATGCTAAGAGGCCAACACAGAAAAGCCCACCACAGTTTGGATTCCTGTTCCTGCTACAAACATCAAGCAAGAACAAAAGGGCATATAACTCAACCAGATGAGAGCCCTGTGGCAACTCTGGCCTTTCTTGTGGCCCCAAATCTGTGGAATGGCCTTCATGAAAGGATTGGGAATAGCTGATCTGTAATGTTCCTTTTCCTTCTAAATCAGGATTAGGTTACTCAGCTTCCAGCACTCCGGTTCATATATCAAAAATGGGTGTGCTTAAAACAAGTCTGCTTATTAACGGGGAAATACAGGAATAAGAGCAACTGGTTTCAGGGCAGGGAGCTAATGCAGTTTACACTTATAGCTAACAAACAGAAGTAACTAAGCAGGGAATCCACCCATAAGACTAAACCAAGTATCCAAATATTGAGGAAAGCAGACCATTCCAGTGTAATGCTCTGGAGGACTTTGGGTTGTCACATTAATGGGGGGGAAATGCCTTCTTCCTTTAATAGAAGCTTAATGGGATGTTATTCACTAGGTGATGTTATTTACCTCCCTGCCAACACAAGTTTCTGCTGCCCATTGCTTCACATTAATCTATTAAAGGGGCAGGATATTATTTCCCCCTTCACGCAGTTGGCAACTCTACTTGCTATGCTGAGGAGGATTGCAAGTCCTCTGTCTGAAGGTGCTGTGGCTTGGATCATCACTCTTATGGCTGGCTTAGCAGCCTGCTCTTAAAGACACACATTAGAAGACTGATTGGCAACTGAACTGGGAAGGGAAATGATCTAGTCCCCAACATTGCTCAAAGAGGGACTTACCAATGTCCTCCCAAGATTATTTGAAACAGCTTTCCTGTTCCTTCAAGTTGTGCCAGCAGCAAGCACTGCCTTCAGCAGGCCTGGTTTTATCCCCAGTCTGCCAGCTGCAGAGTTTAAGAGTCACCTCTTCTAATTTCAACAGTCATTTGATCTTCCTTCCTCCCCCACTTTCATCTATTTGCTTTCTTTCTTTCTTTCTTTCTTTTCTTTCTCTCTCCCTCCCTTCCAGTCTCATTTAATATTAATAAAAAGCAAATTTGAATATTTTCAATTAAAAACATGTGTAATATTTGTTCATATCTTGCAGCTCTCAAACACCTGACATTTATTCTATGTGGCTCTTACATTAAGCAAGTTTGGCCACCCCTGCTCTAACCCCTCCACAGTACGTTGCCTCCACACATACACACTGCTTGTGCTTCTGAGACTTCTCACTCCTGCCGCTTCCTTGACAAGGCCTCTCTGGATTCCCAGTGGTACTTAATTTGAGGTAATCTCAGCTGCCTTGGGACATCACCCAGGCTTCTCAAGCATTTCTAAGGACTGTGCCACTAAACTGTTTTCACAGCTAGATTTCTTGCCATCTCTGCGGGAGTCTTTCGTTAGAAGATTTCCTGTAAGGATGTTCCACCAGACAAAAAAAGCATTAACCTTTGGTAAAATTGCTTAAATCTCCTTAAAGTGTCTTAATCTTTAGTACATTACCATCATCCATCAAGGAGGAAGACAACAGGAAAAGGGAAATTAACAAATGGGAAGAGAACGATATAAATTCACATATGACATATTAGTGGGGGGGGGGGTGCACAATATGTCTGAACCAAGCCATAACCAGAGGCTGGCAGTAAGTGAATGGAAGGTGGTTCGGTTCCCTTGCCCTTGGACAGCATTAGGCTTTCCCCATGTTACAATTATGTTTGCCATTCTCAGTCTATTGCCTCCATATTCATTCAGTTTTTATTCCTCATCTCCAAATTGCTTAAGGCTGCTTACAAGGTAGAACAGTTTAAAACATACACTATATTTAAAAAAAACCACTATAGCAAATTAGCAACACATTTTCAAGAAAGCATGCTGTCCTAAATATATGTCATCCTAAAGTACACTGGCCTGTATCCAACTGCACAGTTCCTAAGGGATGCCAGCCTCCAAGTGGGACCCGGGGATCCCCCAGAATTACAGTTATATCTCCAGACTACAGAGATGAGCTCCCCACAGAGAATACAGATGCTGTTAGATTGCGCTAACGAAGACTCGGACAGTGATTCAGCAAGTGATTTCAGCTTTATTGGAAGTAGCGAACAAACACTTAAACGCATGTAGAAAAACCAGAACAAACAACATTGGAGCTAGGCTCCTATTTAAACATACCGGGCTAATATAGCCCCTCCCATTATATACAATAACAACCAATTAGATTGCAGGGATAATGACAAATCAGCGTTCTTCCCGCTCGGGGAACAGTTCATCTGTGATTGGTCGCTGTTTTGAAGCGACCAATAGTTTCTCAGTACTACTGAATCCTCTGCTGGCTTGAAGCTTAACATGGGCGTTCAATGAGGTGATTCATTGTTCTGTCAGTACATAACAGATGCTTTGGAGGATGGCTCCACCCCCAAATCTCCAGGAGTTTCCCAACCTGGATCTGGCAACCCAACCCCACACCAGTGGCTGATTCTCCTCTACCTCCCTAGCTTTTCCTGAGGGTCTATGGACCACCAGGAATGAAATTTCAGGGCTGCAGTGGACAGGGGTAATCGACAGAAATTATTGTCCCCTCTTAAGAAAGCTTAACATTCCTTATGATTGGCTGGGTACTGGTCTAAGGTTGCCATCTCCAGTTTGGAAAATTCCAGGTGATTTGGGAGCTTTGCCTGGGGAAGGCAGACTTTGGGAGGCCTCTGTTAATATCAACAGACAAATTCTCCCCCATTCCCCCAAAGTTATGAAATGTCATCATGCATATATGAAGCTGCTTTTTAAGGAATCAGACCTAGGGTTGCCAGGTCTGGGTTGGAAAATACCTGGAGACTTTGGGGGTGCATCTGAGAGAGGGCGGGGTTTGGGGAGGGGCCTCAGTATGGTACAATGCCATAGAGTCCACCATTCAAAGCAGCCATTTTTTCCCAGGGGAGCTGATCTGTGTTAGCTGGAGATCAGGTGTAAAAGTGGGAGATCTCTAGGCCCCACCTGGAGGCTGGCAACCCTTGGTCCAGCGGCTTGGGCAGGGGTTTTTCATATCACCTACTGCCAGATCCTTTAACTAGAAAGACAGGGGATTGAACCTTGGACCATCTGCTCTACCACTGAGCCACGGCCCCTCCCTGTGATGGTGGGAGAAATCCAACCAAAATATTGCAAAACAGCAAGCAAGGTTTTGAGTTCTGTAGAAATCTTCACTGGGCTAAACGCTCAGTTCAGAGAGCAAAAAGGAGTCAAGAAGAGAAAATAAGATGTTTTCAAGAAATGATGGTAAAGACCTTGAGGGGCTGCTATTGCAGTCTTAAAATGACAGAATGTGCTACCCTGCTAAACAGCAACAGAAAAGAGGAGGCTGCAGACCCTCCAGCAACAGTGAAGGCATGAAAGAAAACTAACTAAGGGTGAAAAATAATTTCTTGCATTTGCAGGCTTGATTCAGACTTTGATGATTTGAATGGGTAAGTTTAAGCTGAAAGATAAAATTGCGGCTGCCATACATGTCTGTAGCCATCTGGCTTTCAGAAAGCTTCTATAGAAAACAGAGATACCAATGCTGGTTTCTCTTTCAGGATGAATGTGTCATTAGCAGCGAATTTTACTGAAAGTGACTTACATGTGAGGAGTCCTGAATGCTAAAAAATTACAGGCATTAAAAAGGCACAAAATGGGCATGTTTTAGTCAACTAAAATGAGGTGAAACAGTTTCCCACGTTCTTTTAAATTTCAGTGGGAAGAATTTGGACTTCTTGAACACAAGCTACCCCCCCAAACAGCTAGGAAAGTACAGAATGCTCAGTGCAAAAATGACCCATCCTTGGAGAAGGATGCCCTGATTTCTTTTAATGACAGTTTGTGTTTCGATGGCCTTAGCCTGTGGATTTTTAATGCTATAATGTGTTTTAAAGGCTTTATTAGCTGTAAGCCACCTAGAACAGGTCTCTGGAGAAGCAGTATATATACATCTATCTATCTATCTATCTATCTATCTATCTATCTATCTATCTATCTATCTATCCGTAATGTATTCAGATGCTGCCCTGAATATATTAGGAGGTATGTGAATCCTCCCATAGAGAAGCCATGCAAAGCTTCAAGCTTCGGCAGGGATTCGCGCCGAAAAGTATTGTGGCCAATCACATTTGAATGTATGTAAGCGGGACCGCTTATGATTGGTCGTTCATGCGAACAACCTGATAGGTTGGTCTTATGTACAGTAGGTGTGGCTACATTAGCCAAAGTGTTTAAATACCGAGCAGCTGAAATGGACAAGCTGTTCGGGCTATGAGGAGTTGTACCGTGTCAGAAGAAGTTGATTATCGAGCTGAATAAACTTGAGTTTTGCTGAATCACTCTCTGACTACTTTGTTAAGCACGGACTTAACAATTGGCGATGAGGATGGGATCCAGGAGCGGGTAGGCAGCCCCGCTGGTCCCGACCCAACGACGGACAACCAAGAGCAGCAGCTCGCCGTGGCAGAGCAGCGACAGGCACCACCAGCACCGGTGGCAGCAATCGCAGCTATGGCCAATAGCCCGAAGTTCGAGGCATTCGAACCAGCGACCGAGGACTGGGACGCCTACCTGCTGAGGTTCGGGTTCCACCTCGAAGCGAACGACATCACCACGGAGGAGAAGAAG
>NW_015177022.1:792129-847994 GCF_001447785.1 Gekko japonicus | reverse complement strand
CAATGTTCTGAGGTAAAAAAACCCCAACAGTTACAGGGGACTGCAGAGAACTAATGGCCAAGAACCACCTGTGAGGTGAAGCAAAGCTGCTGGCCCAGCTTCTCTGATGGCTTCCAACACACTTTCCCCACCTCCTACTCCTAACAGGCGGTTGTCTGTCAGATGCAGCCCCACCTCCACAGTGGCTTCTAATACTCCTCCTCCTCCTACACTGGACAGGCAGCTGCCTGTCAGGTGTAGAAGAGGAGGTGGGATGACTTCCAACACACTCCCCCACCTCCTACACCTAACAGGCAGCTGTCTGTTAGGTGCAGCAGTGGTTGCAGGGTGCTTAAAGCCATGAGGGAGCCTGCCCCAGCAGTAATGCCTCAGTGATCCTGCCAGCCCCACCTCCACAGTGGTTTATAATACTCCTCCCCCCTCCCCGCCCTACACTGGACAGCTGCCTGTCAGGTGTAGGATGGGGAGGGGGGATGCTTACAGCCACCGGGGAGGTTTGCTCAGCAGAATTGCCTTAGCACTGCTGCTGGCCCAGGCTCCCCAATGCCTTTAAATACAATCCCCCCCAACACCAGGAGGTGTAGGAGCAGGGCCAGGGTATGAATGTTTATGGGGAGATAGTAAAGGACATTTCTAGAAGCCATTTCGATGCGTGCCTCCCTCATGAACCTGAAGAAATGTCCACCACATCACCACTCCCTCACACTAACTCCCCCTCACACCTCTCACCTCTTACTGCCCCCAAGAAAGCTCCTGGCAAATGCCGAGCCAGATACACCAATGCTACAAGGAGGAGGCAACTTAGGAATGCGGCAAAGACATTTGCACATAGTACTCCTGCAGAGCACTGAGCTGCACAGGCCAAGTGCCAGCAAGATCACCCTGAGGTGCTCAGACCAACACAGTCTCCATATGAGCAAAGCAATCCAGGAACACAAGTAGAGAGGCCATCACTTTCGTGGAAGGTAGCAGGAGTTGACTTAACAGATGATGACTGCTTCTTAAATGGACAGTTCTATGTGACCTGCTCCAGAATGAGCTCATCAAGCAGCCTGGTGATCCTAGCACCTGAGGGCAGAACCACCAATGTGGTCTAGAGAGAGATTCTTCAGTAAAGGGGGGGAAAGTACGTATGTCTCACTTCATTTCTTACACTACAATCTTCTCTGTTAGAATTCCTACAACAAATGTCACATCATCAGTATTATAACTTAAATACCGTAGCGAAGCACGGGTAGCAGGCTAGTTCTAAATAAATTGTTTTTGAGACTATTTTTTTCGACATTGCTGGTTTTCCAGTAGCTGATCAAGTCCCTGCTCTGGTTGCTTTGTAAAAGATCCTGATTCCAGTAGTACATCAGGCTTCTGCCCTGGTTGCCCAACAGAAAGGCCTGTGTCCTGTAGCCCAGTTTTAACCAAAATTCCAGGAACACCAATCTCTATCACTGTCCTTGTTAACCTGGGTGACAACCAAGCAGGTATAGACTTCAAATTTGATTTTCTCACCAGATTGAATGTGGATTTGGGATGCATTTAGTCTGACTCCTTAGCAGAGGCCTGTCTGCCTTGGGAGACCCTGCCAGCAGCTCTGCTGCCGCCAATAGCATAGCCCTCTGCTTCACCAGAGCAAACAAGCCCCATCAACATGCCAAGCTAACATCCCATGGGGGGAGAATAGATAAGGACTTGGGTTTAGATCATTGACATTGCTATCCCAGGAGATGGCAGAACAGAAAGATTTGAGGAAGGGTGAGACTTCAGTGGGCTATAATGCCATAGAGTTCACCTTCCAAAGTGGTCATTTTCTCCAGGGAAACTGACCTCTATCAGCTGGAGAGCAGTTGTAATCCTAGGAAATCTCCAGCCACCACCTGGCAGTTGACAACCCTATGACATATGCTAGACTGCTAAAACAAGGCTCAGTGGGAAGTTGATGTGGCAGTAAATCTGCTTCTAGGTCTATTTCTAGGTCAGTCCTGGTTACAACCAGTGCCATCCTAAGCAGAGTTATTACTACACTCTTCTGTATGTTTCTCTAAAGGTAAAGGTTCCCTTGCTCGAAAGCCAGTCGAATCCGACTCTAGGGTTGCGGTGCTCATATCCATTTCAAAGCCGAAGAGCCAGCGCTGTCCGAAGACGTTTCCGTGGTCATGTGGCCGGCATGACTAAACACCAAAGCGCACGGAACGCTGTTACCTTCCCACTGAAGTGGTACCTATTTATCTACTTGCAATTTCTTGCTTTTGAACTGCTAGGTTGGCAGGAGCTGGAACTAGAGATGGGAGCTCACTCCATCATGTGGCACCCGGGTCTCGAACTGCTGAACTACTGACCTTCCACAGCCTGCAGTTCAGCGTCTTAACCACTTGAGCCACCGCAGCACCTGTTTCTCTAGCAGAGACCCAAATTGGGCCCATTCAGTCCCACTAGCACATCTTTCTTGTGTAATAAACTCAGTCGGTGATATTTCAAAGAAATCTATTGCTTCATCGGGACATTTCAAAACTCTCGAAAGTTGTTGGGGCATCCAAGAATCCCCCGCTTCCCTAGAGAAATGGCAGAATCACCTGGGCTTGAATCTCTCTGTTGTACAATCTATTTTAACAAAAGGCCTCTGATGGGTTTTAGGGGAAAGATTAACTGCATTTATCAGCTAAAGACACTGGAGTCCCAATTGCTTGCTTCCTTTCAAGCGCTATCGTGACAATCAAAGGCTGCAATTACCATCAGCATGTGAGAGACAGAGATGGCCTCCTGTGAAGAAGGGGTTCATATAAAAGCACTGTGATGAGACCCATGAAGAAGTCACCGGAGAAGTCTTATTCCGTGCATTGCTCCTATCCCTGAATCAGGTAATGTACTCAAATTTATTGTATCTTTCATGTTCAATATTGTTTGAGAGGTTTCCATGCTTTTTTTGTCCATTTGTTTTGGATAAGCCTGTTCCTTTTCATCATTTGCAGGCTAAAGAAGATGGGGAGGGTGTTCACAAGCTTCCTTCTGTTGCTCGTATGTGGTGCAATTGGCTTCGCACAGCACTGGTCGTATGGCCTGCAACCAGGAGGAAAAAGAGATGCTGAAAACCTGATAGAATCTTTCCAAGAGGTAAACTTGCCGCGTCTGCAAACAGCCATCGCAATGGGTGTGTCTGTGCACACATACACCCATTACGATACCCAGGCCCAAAGTTAAACTGCATTTGTTGCTCAGCTCTATGCCCCCCTCCCCAATGACTAGGATACCTAGAATTTCATCTCCTTATCAAATACATTTTCCTGTTACGTAGATGGCAAATGAGATGGACAAACTGGGGGAGCTGCAGCATTTTGAATGCACCGCCACACATCAGCGCCCCACATTACGAGGACTTAAAGGAGCCTTAGTAAGTAAAATGGGTTTTGAAGTATTTTACTCTAATTTTTCTCTTAAAAGACTCAAGTGTTGTATAATTAATACAAATTATGCAAAGGTGTTCAAAAGCAATATCTGTATTTGAGATTCTTTTTTTGGGGGGGGTATTTGTGTGTGTGCATGCTTGTATGCCTGGAAGTCATGGTGACCCCTACTGGGGGCTTGGATGTTTTCCAGAGAGGTAGGCTGCTGCGGTGGCTCAAGTGGTTAAGACACTGAACTGCAGGCTGTGGAAGGTCAGTAGTTCAGCAGTTCGAGACCCGGGTGCCACAAGATGGCGTGAGCTCCCGTCTCTAGTTCCAGCTCCTGCCAACCTAGCAGTTCGAAAGCAAGAAATTGCAAGTAGATAAATAGGTACCACTTCGGTGGGAAGGTAACAGCGTTCTGTGCGCCTTGGTGTTTAGTCATGCCGGCCACTTGACCACGGAAACGTCTTCGGACAGCGCTGGCTCTTCGGCTTTGAAACGGAGATGAGCACCGCAACCCTAGAGTCGGATTCGACTGGCTTTCAAGCAAGGGAATCTTTACCTTTAGGCTGCCTCTGCGTCTCGAGCCCTGGTGTTCCTTAGAGATCTCCCTTCCAATTGCTTGCCAGGGTCCGAGATCTGATACGATCAGGCTTCTGAGATCTGATGAGAGCTATCCAGGTCAGGGCTTTGTATCTGGGATTCTTGAGGGAGCATCTCCTCCCCTTTGTTACCCTCCCTGCACTTTAAGATCAAGCAGTAACAACCTGTTACATGTGCCTATTAGTGTACAACAAGGGGGGAGAGTGCAAGGACTTGTGGGGGCCATTTCATTTCCCCTTCACCACTATTTCCTCTTTCCCTTCCCTGAAAGCCTCCAAGCCACTTCCCCTTTTCTCCTTCTTTCCCACCCACCCACCTACCTACCTTTATCTGGCCCCAATGTCTTCAGCTTTCTCTCCTACTCCTCCCCTGACAACCTCTCCCTGGAAAGAAAACTGTGGCTTCCTCCATGGCGCTGAACCCACAGGGATTTGGGGCAGGCACCTCAATTTCCCCTGTAGGCCCTCCCCAACTATTTCTTATTTTTCTCCTCATGGCAACCCCTATATCAATACCTTTCTATGCTTCCTTCCCACCTACCCATCAATTAGCCATTAACTCATCCCCCTCTTTAGGTTGTATTTATTTATTAATTTACACACAACCTTTGTCCACAGTGGGGAACAAAGCAGCTTACAGCGTTCTCCTCTCCTACATTTTATCCTCACAACAATCCTGTGATGAGGTTAGGCTGAGATTGGCCCAAGGTCACCCAGTGAGTTTCTATGGCAGAATGGGAATTTTAACTTGAGTCTGCCAGATCCTAGTCTGAACCTCTAACACTACACAACCCTGGCTTCTGTGGGGTGATAACTGTTTAGCAGTAGCAAGAAGCCCATCCTAGTGAGTCAAATAAGTCAGGTGATAGTGAATTGCCTGGTGGTTGCTGCCATGCCTGGCTTTGATGAGTCTTCCTCCAAAGGCCAAAATGGCCCTCCCCCAACTTTTATTGACAGAAACCAAGGCTGGAAGACTGGAGATAATGTTGTGGTTGCCTAGCAACAGCCACTGAGGTGTTCATTTCTTAAAGCTACTGGCACTACTTTTATTATTTTGGGTTTTTAAATCTCTGCTATGGGGAAGAAAGATGACATGGTATGGCCTGATCTCATCAGATCTTGGAAGCTAAGCTGGGTCAGTACTTGAATGGGGGACCACCAAGGGAAACTCTGTACAGAAAGGCAACAGAAAACAACTTCTGCTTCTCACTTGCCTTGAAAGCCCCTTGCTGGGGTCACTATGGGTGCGTTCAGACAGGGCGTTTCTGCTGGCATAAACGCGACCACACTTACCTCCATCTTCCGGATCCCTCCGTTGGACGCCCGCTCACACGCTGCGGGCGTTGGTGTTTGGTGTTTTTTTTTAAAGCACAGTTTGAGCATGCGCATAGGCAGCCATTCAGAGAATGGCGATCTTTGTGCATGCTCAAACCCCCCCCCCCCGATTATATTTAAACTTTAAAGGTAAGCACTTACCTTTAAAGTTTAAAGCCCAACCTGGCCTCCCTGTAGTCCCGGACTCCTCGGGGAAGTTAAACTAAGGGCTTTTTTTAAAAAAAACAAACGCTCAGGGCGAAGCTTCGCCCGAGCGCATATCGCTTAGTTTTTTTAAAAAATGGCGGGGGAAAGCCGGAAGCCTCAGGCTTCCGCCGGAAGTGTCTCTGCAATGGAGGAGAGCGATCAGACGCTGGGGTGTACCGTTTACAACCGTTGCACTCAGTTTACCACCACTTGGGACCTAGTGGCAGAGTGCAACCGTTTAAAGGGATTTACAACGGTTAGGGACGGGAGGCAGATGTTCACCGTGTGAACGCCCGTAAGTACACCGGTTGGAACCGGCACCCTAACCGTTGTAAATCCCCTGTCTGAATGCACCCTATGAGTCAGCTGTGGCTTGATGGCACTATAGACACACACACAATCCAATGCATTTTCTTTTACATTTCAGGTTTTTTTCTGCAAACCTGGGGCTTTTCTCAGGTTTGTAGAAAGGTCTGCCTTGTCTTTCTATGGCTCCTATCTCTGAATTTAAGTATCCACAGATGGGGCCATCTTGAGAATTAGATACATTGATTATGATGTGGAATTCAGAAGTCACACTAAACACTGCTGACATCCAAATGCCAGCCCCTCTACAAACCATGGGATTTTAGCAGAGTTCTGAAAGTTGCCAGTTGGTGCTTTTGGAATTTTGAGAAAGGGCAGAGGGCAACAAAATGCCCACCTTGGGGGACAAGACCATTTACCAAATGACTGCCACAGGTGTGTGTGGGGGAATCAATGACAAAATGTTGGGAAGTTCCGAGTCAGGTTCCTATGATGGGGGCATCGATTTCCAAATGGGCAGACCCAAAGGTGGATACTTCCTGGGTCTTCTGAAGCACCTCCTGCTCCAATGAGGATAGCCAGGATTAGCCTTTTACTTTGAAGAAGAGGCATTTTTAGGGGGAAAGTAAGTTGGTGCCAGGAAACACAGAGGGCACCATGATTCCCATAGACACTGTGGTGGGGATCACTGCCTTACAATAAGTTAGAAAAGGGGTAAAAAACTATATTGGGGAATAAAAAAAACTGTTCTCTAACCCCAGTTCTTCCTTCACCCCATAGCATAGTGAGGAAGAGATAATACTGTCCCCTCCCATGTTGTCCCACTCAGCTACATGAGCTAGATGAATGGATTTCTAGCCCCAAACCTCCATAGTCAAGTCAATTAAGCGGTTGTGGTAGACCCCTGAGGTTCAGGACTAGGTGAGCAGACCCCTACTTGTTTATCGCATTTTTCTAATTTATTTTAATTTTATTTAAAACATTTATTAGCCACCTCTTCCCCTTGTGGAACTCAAGGCAGCTTACAGTATAAACCTTTCCTTTGTAGAGCCAAAGGTAGTACACATGGGTTTCCCTGTCCCCTCCCTTGTTTTATCCTCACAATCAGTTTGAAAGATAGACTGGGCTAATAGGGAACAGGTGGCCTGAAGTCACCCGGTGAGTTTCATAGATGAATAGGGATTCAATCTTGGCTTCCCCAGTCCTGCTCTGACGTCCTAAGGGTGCTATCCTGGTTTTTCAGTTTCCAGTATTCATCAGTCTCATGTTAACAACACAGACTGGGTCAAGATTCTTCCCTAGCTTTCTAATATCTAATGTGTTAGAAGCTGATGACTAATCCTTGACAAAATACACTGAATATGATATGATGCTTGCGGATATCTGAAGTTTGAGTGTTTAATCTTTAAAAAAAAACCCTTTCTCCTCTAAAATTATACACATATTGTGCATTTCAGGCAAGTCTGATTGACAGGGAGGCTGGGCAAAAGAAGATTTAAATCTCCAGAAAGAAATGTATGAAGTTTAGCGACAAACTCCGACGTGTGTTTTGCTGTATAATGTGGAATGTGCAGGAGTATCTTGAGACTTGAATTTCATTTGAAAAAGGAACCATATTAATGGACTTCTTGTGTCTATATTAACTTTAATAAATATTATCAACATGAACCAATAGTCAATATTTAAAGTATGCACGCCAATATTTAGAGAACGTATACTCCACTACTCCCTTGAACTGTCCAATGTGGCTTACAACAAAAAAACTGAAGAAGTGAGCAGTGACTCACGAAGGCTCATCCCCTGCCACAAATTTTGTTAGTCTTTAAGGTGCTCCTGGACTCTTGCATTCTACTGCTACAGACAGACTAACACGGCTACCTACCCATCTCGATCTATCAATAAAGAATGTTAAAATCTTAAAATCACTTAAAGTACCATCTATAAAACTAACATACCAGACTTACTACAGATCAATCCAGAGCAGCATTTTTATCCCCTCCTTCCTCCAAGGAGCTCAGGGTGGCATGCATGGTTTTTCCTTCCCCCATTTTTATCCCCACACCATCCCTGTAATGTGTCAGGCCCCTACATGTCTGCCCTATATATTTACTGCAGAAGCAGCCTGAAAAATGCGAGTTTGCAATCTGAAACCTGATCAGCCACTAATCACAGATTTGGAGGGTGATTACTACACTGATAGCCCCGATACGCTGGTAGGGCTGGCACGGTAAATTCAGCCACTGTACCAGAATTTTTTTGGCAGCTCTACTTTCCTGCAACCGGTACCACATCTTCATGTATTTCCTCTTTATGGGTTACTATTACTCACTGGAGCAACACAGGAAAGAATCTACAGCCTTCTGCAGCCCAGCCACTCCATCCTCTGGTCCTTCCGGACTAGCGTAACAGGAAGATCAACTGCTGATGGAAGTACCAATATTACCCATGAGAGAGAAAGTGTATAGAGATGGAAATACATGGGGGGGGGGATCTAATAGAGGCAGACACTTTAAAATGAAACATCAGCATTCACAAAGACCACAGTAAAAAGTATGTAGGCATAATCAAACTTTTAATTTTAATTTACAGTTATAAAAATAAATAAGGCAAGTCAATCCGGCGAAACTGAAAATAGCTTTTAACTTAATTAATGTGGGACAAAAATGGGAAAACATTTAACACTCAGTTGCCATTACTATGTGCTTCAGATATTTTGGCCTTTTCTTCACACTCCAGAACACCCCTCAAAGGAGGTTCTCCACCTCCCAAAACAGCCTTCACGTGACAATATTACACATGATGCTGCTGTTTCAGTGGCATGACAAGTTGTTTATTTACTTCATATATATCCTGCCTTTCTCCCCAAGGGGGACCCAAAGCGGCTTACATCACTCTCTGCCCCTCCATTTTAGTCTCACAACCTATACACACAATGAATGTATTTAAGGAATGCAATGGGCTTTGGAATACAACCCAATGTGCGGCCTGCTGGCTCCACTGTACAACACAAGCATTCCAATCACATAGCAGAATTCCAAGCACAGAGGGGTGGGCCTTGTTCTTCCCCACCAGATCATCCAACTGCATGATACAGATTGCAACACAAAGACGAAAAGAGATTGAGCCTGCAGAGCATTGCAGATACATGGCCACACTATGGGCTTTCCGGTCTTTTCAACCTTTTGGCTTACCTGGTACCATATCAATGCTAAGGGTGGAATTCCTGCCCTAGTCCCCATACAGAGGGGGAGACAAGTGTAGCCTGATGAGATCACACTGGTGCAAGAAGTGGCCGAAGGGTCTGATACTCAATGCAGGGGCTGCGTCATCCTCCACTCTAAAGCCATTTCATCACCTTTAATAGGATTTGCATTTACCAATAGCCTGGGTTTGTTCTGACTTATACTCCTCCCAAGTTTCATTTGTTTCACCTCATTGTTATTAACTTGACTGACAGTCTACCCCATGTACATTTGCAAAAGTCTCCACTGAATATGCATACTGGAGAACCAGATGGGGTGGGGTGGGATGTTGCTTGGCTTGCAAGTCTCAGGGGAAATTACATTCCCATTCAGCATCATATCACTAATGACACAAAGGTGTAGTGCAAGATACCTAAAGCGTCCATCGTGAAAGAATGCACACAACCCTAAGCAAGTTGTGATGGTTCAAGGCCACTGTGATGCGTACCTACAAGAAAACCAACTCTTCTTACCTGCAAAGCAGGGACTTCCACAAGTGGCTGCCAATTTTATTTATTTAGTGCCTTTTATTCCATCTCTCTGAGGACCTCAGCATGGCATAAGCTGTCTCTTTCCATTTGATCCGAACCACCACCCTTTAAAATAGGTTAGGCTGAGAGACCGTGGCCAACCCAAGGTCACCCAGCAAGCTTCTTGGTATAGTGGAGATTTGGGAAGAAAGGGACATTACCCACCTTCTCATACCACTGTCCTATTGCACTGTCCTATTGCACTGTCAGTGCAATAAACACAACTTGGCAGAATACTATATTCTACATGTTTGGAGGCAGGGAATTCATCATGACCCTGTGTTTGTGGGTGACAAAGTGGCCAGGAGAGAAACATTTGCAAGGGAGAAGTGGCATTCCCTGGGTTTCTTCCACAAACCTGACTCCTGGATGCTTTTCCCCAGGGCAAGGTTTTGAGACATGCTCGCCCAAGGTTGTAGGGCAGGGGTGGCCAAACTGCAGTTCGGGAGCCGCACGTGGCTCTTTCAGAGTCTAATTTAATGTTAATGAAAAGCAAATTTGCATGTTTTTCAATAAAAAAACGTGTGTTTTTGTTCATGTCTTGCTGCTCTCAAACATCTGACGTTTATTCTGTGTGGCTGTTATGTTAAGCACGTTTGGCCACCCCTGGTGTAGGGGGAAAGTAGCTGGGACAGGGAGGAGGTTGCAGACAAGTACCTCGCTTCTCACTCAACACCTCTCCCCAGAAAAGCAAATATGGGGCAGAGGTCAGACCCAGGTTCAAAGTCTGACTCAGCCATGAAGCTCATTGGGTGACTTTGGGCCAAGCCTGACCCACCTCACAGCATTGCTGAGAGAGTAAAATGGAACAGGGGACAGGCACATAATCTGTCTTGAGAGCAATGCCAAAAAGACAGGATAAAAATGCAATCGGTAGGAAGGATATTTTGTAGATCAGCAGTAAAGGCTGGGTCGAGAGTCATTGCTGCCCCTGAACACGATCGTGCCCTGCCCTTACACCACTAACTGCAGAACTTGCCACAGGACTGCACTTGTACCCGATATGTGCCACGCAGTCTGTGCGCAGGCAAAATGCCATTCAAAAGTTGGTGATGGATTTGGGTTGAGAAACGTATTCAGGACACAGAACTTCTGTATCGTATGCACAATGTATGCACAGCCTGGGACAGCAGGAAAAAAGGTAGTTAACAAAGCCCAGAGGCTTTCAAGTCAAGAAGCATCCATCTCCAGGAATTTTAATGCAGAACTGGAAACATCTGCCATGCAACCAAAGAGGGAGATATGGCCAAAATGGCCAGGATGGTTCCCCAAGCTTCCCCCCAGAGGAAGAGAGCAGCACATAAGAGAGTTGCATGCACACTGAAACCGGCACAGATGGAGGCACATGTGATAAGTCTCCTGTGTGACTTTGAAAACATCTACAGCATGGTTTGTGATGTGAATCCAATATGACCCTCTAACGTAAGCAATCTGTTTTTTGAAGGCACCCAAGCAACAAGGGGAAGACAGAAATGGACTAGAAAAGAAGCCTCGATCGAACAAGGAGAAGGACTATTGTGATGAGATTGCCATCTTATGGACTTGAAAGCGTATCAAAATGCAGTGGGGAAGCTACTTTCTTTTGCAACCAGTGTGAAAAGCTGCTCCAGCTGTATTTTGTGTATCCTAAAAAAATCAGCTTTGCTCAGAATTAAGCAAATATGGGCACATATATTCAGACTGTACATGTTGCAATTTGGTTACGGGGAGAGCAGGAGGAAAGGAGTGGAGTTAGAATTAGGTGACACAAGAGAGTGGGTTCAAATCCCAACCAGACAAGGCCAGGGAGTTACACCATCTCTCCGTGTGGGCTTACACTGCAGGACTGTTGTGGCTGTAAGAGGATAAACTCCCATGCATGCCACCCTGGACTCCTTGGAAGAAGAGTTATGTGGCAAATGTAACAAATGAAAATGAATGTATAGCTGAGAGCAAAGAGAGGAATGAAAGCCAAAGTAAGAATGTGGTGATTAGCTAGAATTTTTGCAGTGGGCAAAGCAGACATCATGATAACCCGTAGGATGGAGAAAGTGTTGAGTGGCATACTCAAGGCCCAAGTGATGGCCTGTGGGTAGCCTCTTAGTTCAAGTCAAGTCAGCTTGAATGACTTGAGGTGCTGAAGCTGAGAAACATACAAAGCTCTTTGGAAAAGAAGGGCCGAGTTCAGTAAACTGACAGCCTCGTGAAGCTGAGCGGCCCAAATTACTGCTGGTGGTTTTTCGACAAAAGTTAAGGAAGGGCAAACACTGTAAACGCACAGCCTTCTCTCAACAGGACAAACAACAACAAATTATGATTCTCCTCTTACAGTGATTCTCCCTGAACACTGATTTGAAAAACGATAGTGAGATTTCACGACCAAAACTTGGTGAAAGTCTTCTGATGTACTCTTGAGAATGTGGACATGGAAAGGAGATGACCAACACAACCAGTTGCTAAGAAGCTCTGACAAAGGATGTCTAAATAGATATTGCTGGAAAATAGTGGCTTGCTAAATAGTTTACATTGGAACCCAAACCTAAATGGCTGTGAATGAAGTTGTCCAACCACCTGGATTACTTTTCAAATGTTTCTGAGTCCTAAGTGGACTGAACCCCGAGCTTTTGGTATGAAAGGAGGAAATACAGAGACATTATTTTACAAGAGACTTAACAAGAGCAAAAGCAGTACAGATTTAGAAAATGACGCAGGTATGTACATTTGAAGGTCAGTGAAGAGTTCCGTTGGACATCTTAGTGGCTGACTGGTCTTGGATTATGGATGTCGGTTTGGGAGGTCAAGCAGCACCATTGTACGAAAGTTGTCCTCTAAATGAACTATTCACAATGATAATTACACCAGTACGTCAGTCTTGTAAGGCAAACAGCTATTATGTAAAAATATACATCAAAAGAATTTAAGTGGAATGAAGCCGTAGTAGTGTACTTAACCCTGTGTGTGTGCAAAGTTCAGATAGCTATAAAACAATTGATGAATCCACAGAAAGAATGACGGCAAAGTCTTGAGAAAGAAACAACAAGCTGGTCCAAGCACAGGTAGTATTGTCCTCCTCTGCAGCAACAGATGTCCAGCAAAACCCTCAGGAGCCTTCTGTTGCTATATACTGATGCTCTTGCCAAAGCCAAGTACCTAGGCACAGAATTTGCTTTCTCTGGTCAGGGATAGGAGAGGGCCACTGGTTGAAGATGCGGGGTATAACTTTCAGGTTAGGCTTCCCAAACCCAGTGATTTGATTGGATGCTGGAACCTGAAGGTAAACAAGGAGAAGGCACTATTCTGTTGAACAGCCAAAGGCAAGTGACCAGGCTCCTAACATTTATACTAAGGCCGGCCAATTCAACGGTGTCTTCCCGCCTGCCTGCCAGTCACAGAGGCCAATCTTGCACACTCAGATTCCCTTCTGTGCTTTGAATCTGAGCACAAAAAGGTAACAGTAGCTCACCAGACCGAGTCCAAAACTCAGACCTGGAGGTTGCCAGGTCAAGCCCCAGTCCTTAGCCAAACTGAGCACATCTTCTAAATCTCTGCAGGTTGCTTTTAGGAAACTGCAGTTGGTTTTGTTCTCTGCAGATTCATGGCCTATCTATTCCAGGTCTCTTTTGCTGGGGCAGGTATGAATTCTTTATGCAAATCCGGTGCAGCAGTGTAGAGATCAAAGGCCACCTTAACACTCTTTAGAACGCCAGGCTGAACCTCTATGGTGGGCAGCGCAAGGATTCTTCACACCCCTGCTGTTTTACTGGCAGCATGAAAACTCCAAAGGACCGGAATCACCAAGCTCATGCTATGAAATGTTTTGAGTTAGCTGAACGCTTTGCAGCTCTGACGTGAGGAAGACCAGAGTGTCTTAAATGTGCAAACAAGGAAAGTCAGAAGCTTGGAAACTGTCGTGGTTTAAATGACGTATTTTGGCATGGCGTAAAGAAACCGCAGAGAATGGAGCAGAGGTTGGAATCATTTTGTCCTTTCATCTGGAGGAAAATCACTGGGACATGCATGGCACATATTTACAAACAGGACAGCAGGCATTTTGTTCAAGGTGCAAGAGAGCTGAGGCTGGCATGGAAGTCTCACTGAAGTCCCTGCTCTGAAGAAAGGACACTGGATTTCCTTGCTTTTGGAGGAGGAGGGGGAGGCCTGACTTCCCGCCTGCTGGGTAATGGTGGCGCAATCTGGAATAAGGCAAACACATATACACACCATCAGTATGGTAAAGCCACCATACTGGCTTTATTTTGACGTCCAATGTCTGATTCACAGGATCAGAACTGGAACACTTCTTGTTGCAGTTTGAACTGATTTAAATGGGTTTTTTTTTAATCAACTAAAGAAAGCACCCTGATTCACCAGCCAACACACACACACACACACACACACACATATTTAAAAACACATTTTTAATATAAAAAACTGCCAACAAAGGCATTGTATCCTGTGTTAAATAAGCACTTGGAATTCCTCTTTTAAGGTCTGGTCAAGGCACATGGTGGAATGAGGTGGCAGAATGCTGAGGTGGCAGACTGGATTGTACCACTTAAGACTTCAGGTGAGGGATGCTATTGTTCACAGCTCCCTTACATTAAGGATTCCCTGTCAATGGAAAACCAACACAGCATAAAAGGGATGGGGCTAGACCCTTTCTCCTGGGTGTGTTAATTTTTAGTTTGTTGTAAGTCTTTACAGGGGTGAAAATGTAAAAACTTGTTTTCCCCATCTACAGTCTGAAGTGGTACAGCTTTCCTGCTGCATGGGTAGACCAGGCCTACCTAAGATGCCATGTGCGGTCACTCTCTCTCTCCCTCTCTCTCACACACACCCCCGATCTGAAAAAGCCATTTGCTTTTACTTATTTTCAAATTGATGTAAATTGTCATGGAATAGTCAATTGATATTATTTTTTTCCATACGGACTAAGATTTCTTTAACTGGGGATACCACTTCCATCACAACATTTCATGCTCACAAAGAGATCATGCATGTGCTTCCCAACAGCATAGTTATTATTTATGTATTCACAACATTTCTATGCCTTCTTCTAACACAGTCCTTTAGGCAGCTCATAATATGATGAAGTCAAAAATAAAACCAAAAGCATTAATCAAATTCAAGTAAAACCTGCAGTGACGTCAGCATCAGCAGCACAGCAAATATTTAAACCACCAAAGAGAATGAGGGGGGGAAGCCTCCCCCCCACCCCTGATGATTATTAGCTGATGACAAAGGCAATAGGTGAAACAATACAGGGAGGGAGTTTCTGCACATGATGCCACGCCAAAGAAGGCCCTGTCTAATAGCCACCTGCCTCACCTTATAAGGTGGTGGCACAAAAAGCAGCCAGGTGGGCTATATCTGCAGAACGGAGACATCAGGTTGGAATTTCAAGGCCTGAGGCTGGGCACTAAGCTCTCTGGAACTGCAGGGGCTCTTCTCCTTTTCTTTAAATTTTTATTTTATTTTATACATCTACATATATACAATAGGAATGTAAGACCCACATTGCTACAGAGATAAAACCTGTGTTGATTGCACTAATTTATTCTACATAATTTTAGATTATTACATCATAAAATTATCTACAAGTATTTCACTCCTAATTGAGGCTGCCAAAAGATGCCTTGGAACTATTTTTTTTTAAAGCAGCAAGTCACTATGCAGGTCTAGGAGGGAAGCCCACAGCGACCAGGGGACTGAGCTGCAAATCAGGAAGATGAAAGTTTCAAGTCGCATGTCAGTCACGGCTCAGTGGGTGATCTTGAGCAAGCCCCTCTCTCCCTACCTGCCCTTCCTCAAGGAGGAATATGTGGTTCTTTTGTGTTCCACTTTATTTTGCAACAACCTCATGAGGGAGATTAGTCCGAGAGAGAAAGTGACTGGCCCACAGTCACCCACAGAGAGCTTCATGGCTGAGTGGGAATTTGAACTTAGGTCTCCCCGCTCCTAATCCAGCATTTTAATCATTGCGCCGTCCTGGCTTTCACGCTCAGCCTCCACGATCTGCAGTGTGGGCATAGCAATAGTGACCTGCTTTACAGGGTTGTGATAAAGACTGCAAGATAGTGCAAGAAGTGCTACGACGACTCAGAAAGTGCTACATCAAATGCTAAGATTTATTATAACAACCTCAGGGATAAGTTGTACTCTAAACATCAACTACATGGGCAGAGGGGGGGGAGTGTCAACACGAGACTCCCTTTTTCACCAGCAACTTCACCATCACAGTAAGCAGATTTTGCCTAAGCAGGAAAAAAGTAGAACTTTATATTACAGTCTCCTTTGAATGGAAAACTTTTCAAAATTCTCTAGTGGTTTCAGGAAATGAGCCAGTGAACGGAACAGACAGCTTCTAAACAGCACCACCCTACCAAAACCACTGGGAAAATGGCCCTGGTGCCGCTTTCTCAAGCAAGAGGATCAAAATCATGTCACTTTCCATTTCCTTACCTCCGTGGAGTTCCTCCCGTTGCTGTTCTCATAGGGTTTGCACTTGGGTGGAGGCGGGGGTGGAGGGTTCTGTGCATTCATGACTACTAATCCATCTGCTTGCAAAGATGGAACACCTAAGGAAGAAAAGGAGAAGAAAAATAAAGGTTTTTATGGTTAAAATAGACAGTGGGAAATATGGGGTATGGATGGAAACAACATACGAGAGTGACCACGCAATATTAAAATGTTAACATGTAAACACACCATTTTTAGCAGGTGGCTGTGAACAGATGGGTCAGTTTGGAAGCCCGCTTGCAATTCCCCAGACTGAAATGTCTCTGAAGTCTTGGCTCTGCTCATCAAATGAACCTAAGCACATGTGAAAAATGCACACCGGGGACAATAGAAAATGAAATCCAGAATGACACTACAAATGTCCGGAGGGGATTTCTCTCTCATCAGACTTTGTCTGAAGTCTTTTCTTGGACTACCTCCTAGTGATGGGATAAGAGAATCAGCCCTGTTTCAAGCAGGGAATGGGCAAGCGCAAGACTGTCTGACGGTCCTCATGTCACACCTAGACCTATCTCAAAGACTGTGTATCGTGTTAGGCCTTTAGTGCATTAACTTGGTGAGTGCAAAGTGAGAGATGGATGGGGCTCGCCTCTGACCTCACACTGGACTTCAGATGCCAGGAAGCAGTAATACTGTTTCTTGATCTCCTCTAAAACCCAGTGTGATATAAAATTGAGCCATCAGCTTTTCTTACAAGCTTGGAAGAAAGATGGGGGGGGGGGCACATGCAAGTAAGTCCTGCTGGGCTCTGAAGCAAAGAAAAGTCTCACAGTTCCAAAAAGTTTCCAAAGTCCAGCAGGTGATCAGTCTACTCATCGAGCTTCAGAAGTGCTCACAGTAAGGTGGTGGGAGGCACAATTTCCCATTCTTCTCTTGATTGTAGGTGGATCTTCCCAATCCACCATAACCATCAGTTTCCAGACTTTTCCAGGAGGGCCATGGATCTGCTGGCCAGGCTCTACAGATTATTACTTATTTTGAAAACTCTGGTTATACAAAGGAGGGGAGAGCTAAGAGTCTCTTTTCTACTACCATGCTGGAGATCCAGCTACAGGTAAGGTTTCTAGCCTTCACCATTTCTGAGAAAGCAGAATGGCAAAACTTTTCTAAAGGTCTCTCGTTGTACAAAATTGTATCTTGAAATTGGATCAAGGCCATAAGCAATTCTCCCCCCCCCCAAAAAAAAAAAAATCCCACAAGTTTTGTTTGAAAGGAAAGAAACTGCATAGCTCACTTTGTGTTCTTGGAGTTTTTGGAGTAATTGGTGGTGGGCTGAGAGGCGTGTCCTGCTGGAGTGATGAAGCCTGAAGCAGTGTCAGTCTGCTTTCCCCCAGCTGGAGACTCTTTGGCCTTGCTTTCCCCAACAAATTCTGAAACACACAGATCAAACAGAAGACTTTACTGAAGGTGCTACAGATGCTGAAAACATAACAATCCACAGTTGTCAGAAAAACTTTGCTTGAAGGTCCAGCATGGACCCAAGTGTTGCATGATGTCAAACTGGATCCAGGAAGGTTTCATGAGAAGCTGCATGTTTCTGCACCATATACAGATGTGGCTTATATGTGCAAATTCTACTTCTGAAGTTCCTCATGTGCATTTGGTATCTGTCTGAGAGCTGCTTTAGATCCCTTCAGGGAGAAAGCCAGCACACAAATGATGTAAATAGAACACAGGAGAGGGGCCATTGCTCAGTGGCAGAATGCATGCTTTGCATGAAGAAGGTCCCAAATTCAATCCATTACACCTCCAGGAACTCGAACAGCAGGGCTGGGACCCACCCTCTATGCCTGAGACCCGGGAGAGTCACTACCAGTCAGAGGAGACACCACTGAACATCATGGACCAAGGGTTTGACTTGGTCTAAGGCAGTTGTGTATGTACCGTCAGGGCTATTTTTGGGCAGGAACGCACAGGAACGGAGTTCTGGCTGGCTCCCAAGTTGGCCACACCCAGCAGGAACTCATTAGCATAACAGGCCACACCCAACAGCAGGAACTCATTAGGGTTGGCTACAATAGGGGTGTGTGGCCTAACATGCAAAGGAGTTCCTGCTCCAAAAAAAGCCCTGGGCTTTGACAACAAACAAGGTCAACAGAATAAGAAGCAAAAGGTGGGTGTGGCTGGATGACCACACTTCTGGTAGTGCGGGGGTGTGGCATAATATGCTAATGAGCTGTGCTGTCATGGGTGTGGCCTAATATGCTAATGAGTTCCTGCTGTTGGGTATGACCTATTATGCTAATGAGTTTCTGCTGGGCTTTTTCTACAAAAAAAGTCCCGTGTACCGTGAAAGACCAAAAACAGCAGAGATGTGATTCAGCTGCATCTCTCTTTTTCAGCACAAAATCCATCCAGATTCTGATTAGGATTGAGACCTAGTTCCCAATGAAGGCATGTTGTATTTGTGCTATAACACTTCAAGTGGAGGTGCACATGACTGAATGCTCCTGCACAGAGTCCTTTGTAAACAGAAAGCTAGTATGTCTGGTAGATGAGCTCCAGCCTTCCTTGTCTATGTACAAAGAGTATTCTTTTGCATGAAGGAACATTCAGCCTTGTAAGCCTGAATTTGCAATTGAAGGTGGCACAGTCTGGACAACGTCTCAGTGAGCATTTCGTTGAAGTCTGACACTGGGCTTTTGCTCGGCTCCGGGAACATCGGGATATTTAAGAATGATATCCAAGTGTTGCTCCCCAGTTGAAACCTGGTAATATTCATTTGCAGCTGGAGCCTTCATGGGCTTAGAGGTGGGTCAACGGCAGCCAAGAAAATTAAGGCAAAGTTGATTTATGTGTAGTGACCAAGACGTCTGGTATTTGAACCCTCCCCAGCATTTTCAAAAAGAATCAAGCAACTACAAGAAAAAAAAAGAGATGGATGTTCCCATAGGGAATTTCACTACTGTAACTCATTTATTACCATTTTGGACGCCAGCTCAGCCTCTGGCTCCTTCTCCACAATGACCTGCGATTTGCTGATGCTCCATTCCTTCCGCTTGAATTTATTAATCCGGTTCTCACCATCGTCTTTGGCAGAGAGTTCTTCTGTCCTGGAGGCTGCTGAAATCCTCCTTTCCATAAGAGGCTCAAGAATGGATCTGAAACCCACATGGGAAGACACACAGGGAGGGTGACCCCCGGCCCCTCTCACCAGCTTGCGAACAGCTCATAAATGTCTACTTATGTAGATGAAATATTGTGAAAACAGGAGACAAATCTTCCAAGGGAAGGGAAAGTGCTATTCCAAACCTAAGGCCCCACAGCAAACTACAGATTCAAGCACTCTGGCCAAAAAGTGACACTCCTGACCCAACTGATGAGAGGCCCTGTAGGCTCTCCTGCCAGTCAGCCCTTTCCACTGCTGGTTTCCCCCACCCTTTGCTTGAAGGACCGACAATGAGGTCTGCCTCCTGATGTGACGAATCTTGTCACCAGCCAGGCTTTGTATCTACTGGGTCCAATCTTGTACTAGGGAGGTAGATTTCTGAAATGAGGAAGTAAGAATCCCGCCATGCCCCCCCCCCCCAGGTTCCATGATTTGCCACCATCACTACAAACCAAAGCTGCAGGAAGTTATTACTGATGTCTGCCTCTGTCCCTATGTTGTATTTGCTGGTCTGACGCTACTGGGGACTGCTGCTAGGTCCCCCTGGAAGAAAGGGTCACTCTTGCCCTTCCTTGACTTGCTTCCACCACAGTTTGATGAGAACAGAGTTTGACAGCCACAACAATCTCATTATGTTGATCTGGGCTGTGTCGACTGCTGATGTCAGGTTATGCAGATTCTCATGTGTATTTGTGATGCCCTTAAGCTTAATTTCTCAGTGAGAAATGCTGACGCTCTAACCTGCCTGGAAGCTAATGCTTGCTGCTAATCCACAGGTTGCTGCTTAGTGGTGAAAGAAAGACACTCTGTCCATGCCAAGATATAGTCTCTTTTTCTGTATGACTTTATGTCTTCCAGGGCAGAGCCCTGACACTGGCAACATGCTCTAGTCATAATCCCTGGCTCACCTGCTGACTTCTTATATGCCCTTTGTGCACAGCTAACCTTTCTTTTGAATAGGAACACATGGAATTATGGAGAACTTTATTCTTTATCCAGGACATGGTAGATCTCAGTGGGAGGCTGCATTCAGAGACAAGCTCTCCACTTTGTGGAGAACTTTCTGTATGAAAATAATAACTTGAGGACCTGGCCCTGGACCTTCTTCAGCTCCTGCTCTCCTCTCAGCTTATTTTCTAAACACTCAGTGTGTCCCAGAATCCTCAGCATCAGTCCCTACTACAGCCAATTTACTATATAGACAACATTCTTGCTCCCCTCCCACTCTAAGGAGCTCAGAACAGAATACACGCTTCTCTCTTTCTCCATTTTACCCTCACAACAATTCTCTGGTTAGGCAGCAAGGGAGTGACTGGGCCAAGGTCTCTCAGTGAGCTCATGTCTGAGCAGAGATCTGAAGTCTGATCTCTCCCCACTCCAACACTGTACTCACTTTGCCACTGGTTCTCGTAATGGACTTCACTCACCCATCTGATCCTGGCCTGGAGGAGGTACTGTCTGATGAGGTAGATGATGTCGATCCGACGGAGGAAGTCACAGAGGTAATTGAGAGCCTTCTCAACGTGGAAGACATGATGTATGGCAAAACCACTGATCCAGACCTGCTCTGCTTTCTCTCAGTCAGTGAGGAAGGCTGAGGGTCAAATTTAAAGAGGGAAATGAAAAATCTTGAACTTTTTAAAAAAAAGAAGAGCAGACAAAGGGGCTTATTTTTTCATATGCTACAGATGTTCCTCAACAAAATGACATCAGCCAGCAGGAAACATGAGTTTGATATCTGCTTTTCATATATTATCAACTGGTATCCCGGTATGCATTATTTTAATGTCATTTATTGTTTATTTTAGGAAAATGGCAGGGGTACAGAAAAGGGAAAAAAGAAAAAGTTATACTACATAATTACATTTATCAAAGACAATAATATAGTACATAATTTTGGGAAACTCCGTTTCATGATTTTATAATTATTTCAGTTTTTTAGTTGACTGTGTCATCTTCTGTTTCTGAATTTAATGCTGTATATGCTATTAAAGGTTTATTGATTGATTGATTGAATATAGTACATAATATATAGGAGAATATTTTCCCTTTTATCCTCTTCATTGTAATTTTAAAGATATTATCTATAAAATACAATAGTTTTTATTTCTGTTGGGGTACAATTCTATTCATCAATTAAGTTTTAAGTTTCAAACTTCATAACTAATCTATTTTGCCTACAACGCTGGTTTCATCATGATTATGTATTCAATTTAACATATTTTCACAACTTCTACATATTCATTAGAACTATTAATAGATAAGTAGTATAGTAAAGGCAAAGGTTCCCTTGCTCGAAACCCAGTCAAATCCAACTCTAGGGTTGCGGTGCTCATCTCCGTTTCAAAGCCGAAGAGCCAGTGCTGTCCGAAGACATTTCCGTGGTCATGTGGCCGACATGACTAAACACCAAGGCACACAGAATGCTGTTACCTCATATATCTCATATGGAGAACCCATTTGTATTCGAGATATTACATTTGGAACAGATTTTAATTCTACTTCTATTTCATTATCATATATTTGTATACCGTATAAGTTTGTCTCCTGCTACACATAATACACACTCCTCCCAGTATGTGTTATTGACCACACAGCAAACCTTCAGAATGCTGATAATTTCCCAAAGACATTTGTTTAAGTAGGCTGCAAACATTTACCAGAGTTATCACACCATAGAGCTTCTCCACTTTCCCTCTCAGCTCCTTGAAGCAGGAAGTTAGTCTATTGTGAAGAGGCTTCAGCTGCTCCGTCAGCTTCTCACCGTGAATCCTGAGGCCTTCTGCCAGCAAAGGCATCTGAAAGAGAAGAACCCTGAATTTATAATGAAACAGTGTTGTTGTCTTATCACTACTGACAGTGTTAATAAAGTTCAGGGCTATTTTTGGGCAGGAACGCACAGGAACGGAGTTCCAGCTGGCTCCCAAGTTTGCCATGCCCAGCAGGAACTCATTAGCATAATAGGCCACACCCAACAGCAGAAACTCATTAGGATTGGCTACATTAGGGGTGTGTGGCCTAACATGCAAAGGAGTTCCTGCTACAAAAAAAGCCCTAGGTTTTGACAACAAACAAAGTAAACAGAATAAGAAGCAAAAGGTGGGTGTGGCTGGATGAGCACACCTCTGGTAACATGGGGGTGAGGCCTAATATGCAAATACATTGCACTGTCAGAGGCGTGGCCTAATATGCTAATGGGTTCCTGATGTTGGGTGTGGCCTATTATGCTAATGAGTTCCTGCTGGGCTTTTTCTACAAAAAAAGCCCTGATAAAGTTTATTAAATGAAACAAAGAACACGGGCAAAACTCAGGGATGGCCTGACACATTTTACCACCTCAGGCACTCCTCCTCCCCTGCAGGCTCCAAGGCAGACACAGAGACACTATGTAGCCCATCTTGAACCCTAGCAGAAGCAGCATGGGACTGAGAGGCAATGAGAGGTGCAAGCCACATCCGTTTCCTCTTTCAGGTGTTGCTCTCTGCTAATTTGGTAGCGCTGGCAAAGGTTAATCCATGATCCAAAGGCCAAGCTGTTCCATCGGGCACTGGGAAGGTGATCCCCCTTTCCCACAGCTTTTCTGACCTCTCTACATATTGTGCCATAACATCACACCAAGCCACATTCAAGCTCATTCCTATTAACACTATTCTCCAGGCAGAGCCTCTGGGCATAATCTTACAGTGGAGGAGTGACTATTTTTTTGTTTTGTTTTAATCAGAGGCACAGATAGAAAAGTGAAAGCTACCACAGCATTGCCAAAACATCCAGAACACGGTGCCAAGGCTCAGACAGGGGTATCATTGTTACCAGAGAGCAGAAAGCCAAAGGCTACATAGTCCATGTTTCTGCATAGGACTGGTGGACCCATTTCCACCAGATACATTTCTCAAGACCATTTTACTCTTTATAAAGCTGGTTCCCTGTTACACTAGCATGACCAAGAAGCAGAACCCAGGATGGTGATATGTAGAAGCCGTGGAGTTATGCATGTAAGAGGCAGCTTGGTTCTACATTGCTCCCATTCAGCTCTACAGACAATGGCTGCAATCAAGAGCTCAGCTGTGAGAAGGCTGGAGGCACCAAAGAGAGGAAGCTAATTCAGCCCTATCCTAATGGTGTCATTGAACATGCATCCATGCATCTCTCCAGCTTCTCCCATAGAACTCACTCCTATAGAACGATAATTAATTGCCATGCTGGGGGACACTGTTGCAGTGAATGGGGGGGGGGGAGACCCTGCCCTCTTCTGATCTGGCTCCTTCCAACAAGGATCTTATACATAGGGTGTGTGTGTAAATAAGTAAGTAAGCAAGCAATGATGCCCTGACTGGCAGGCAGGAGTTGAGCGCTTTTGTGAACTGAACAAGGACACATCCCAACCCAGTTATGGTGGACACAGTTTTGCCAGTTGTCTGGAGGAGTATGGATAGACCAAAGCAACTGACTTAAACCAAAGCAATTGATTTAAATCACCTTTCCTCCATGCTGGGCTACTGCACGAACCTTCTTGGGAGAAGATCTTGCAAACAGCTAATATGACAAGTATGTTAAAGCAAGCATCCATTGCCACCAAGCACCTTATCCCCTCCTCCTAGCAGGTACCTGTAGGGCAATCAATTGCTTGAGCAGTTCAATCTTATCTTGATCTTCAGGGTGCTCTTGAATATATTTCTCTGTGAAAAAGGCCTGAATAGAGGAAATAAGAACAAGGATATGTGAGGGTGTAGTTCTGAATGGGGAACTGGTTAAGAAAAGCCATTTTCTATCAGCTCATTGTAAGAGACAGGGTAGGGTCTTATCCACTTTCATTTGCATTTCCAGTACTCCAAGCAGCTTATGATGATTTAAAAACAGAGTAAAAGAAAAATAATATATAAAAGAGGAATAATTTTAAAAGTCTAAAAATAAATGCAGCAACCATATGCCTTCCAAAGTAAAGACTTTACTCACAAACATTTATCTGCTATTTTGACATATTTATTGCTTTACAACTGTTGACCTTATAACCTTAGCTTGTTATTTAGTTCTGACACCTTAAACATCATCATGTTACATGTTAATTCGCTGTTAAGTCCCTGTCTATAAGTTTGAACCTTACCTACCATTGCAATGTATTTGAAAAAGTGTGTCTTGCACACGAAAGCGCATACCTTGAATCTGTTGATCTCAAAGGTGCCACTGGACTCTAAATTTGTTCTACTGCTTCAGACTAACACGGCTGACCACCTGGATCTTACTCACATAAAAAAACTGCTGGAGAATGGCTCTTCTTCATCATTAATGGTGGACCATCCTAACAAATCATGCCCACTCCTTTGGGTCACAGGTCTAACCTCTTGAAAAAAGTAGGCCTGTCTGATATTGAAGTAGGCCTGTCTACAACTGATGTGGAGGTCTGAGGGAGATGTTTCTCCTTGATAGACCTCTATAGACAGATCTGACCAAACCTCAGTTCTGGTCTTGAAGGAGGGATAGCTCGAAGGCATTCATGATTCTGAATGAACATAACCTTCTGAACAATGTGGTGGGGAGCAAAGAAAAGGGAAAAATCATAACTGCCCTGGGGTTTTTTGGGTTTTTTTTTTAAAGCAAATGAAAACCCTGAAATATTTGGCCAATTTGGAAACAAAGCCTTGGTCTGATCCATCAGCATGATGTAATGGCTAGATGACAAACCAGGAGACCTCGGTTCAAAATCCCCATTCTTCCTTGAAGCTCACTGGGTGACTTTGGGCCATTCACTCTCTCTCTCAACCTCACAGGTTGTTGTGCGGATAAAATGAAGAACAGAGAACCATGTATAACATCCTGAGCGCCTTGGAAGAAAGGCATGATACTAGCTAAATAGGTAGGTAGGTGGCTGCGCAGTCTTATGTATATAATTACCTCAGAATTGAGGGTTAAGGGTGTGCATACTTTAAAACAAATTGTCCAGAACTTTATGGACTGTACTCTTGGTTCATTCTTTTGGAAATGATCCTTACCAGCTGACAATGGATATACAGCCAGCCCTCTTCTAGGGAAAACAGTGTGCATTACAGATCTTTTCACTGAGATGCACAGCTTCATATGTCCAAGCTGATCGCTGGGCCCAGTGGTAAAAGCTCACCATTTCCAACATGCAGCAATTACTATAAAAGGTTCTCTGGCAGCATGTGAAAAACCTTCCTCTGCCAGAGACCCAAAATGCTACTGCTGATCAGAGTAGACCAATATTGAGCCAGATGGATCAATTTCTGATTCCATGCAAAGCAGCTTCACATTTGCTATGTGTTCCAGTGATTTACAGATATCAGTCATGAAATGGTTCACACTGTTGGACACATGAGCCACATGAGCTCATCATGCAGCTGTACACCTATGCAAACCCTGGTCAAATGGCTTGGGCCATTTGCGACCACAAAACAACAACAAAAGTTGCACAAACTGGCCTCAGATGGAAGGCTGAAAAATGGCTTTAACAGCATCATTTTGCTGCTCTAGCACAGGTTCAATTCCATTTGGTGACAGTAGGCAAAAAGGTGTCAAGGTTGAAGAGATAAAATGTTGGTTTCCAGGATTCCATCTCACACTGCCAACTTTCTGTCACACTTCTGCCTGACCAAGAAACAGAACCTGGGGGGTGGGGGTATGCAGAGAGCAACAAGATTGATTCTTAAATTAAACCCCAGTGGCCAAAATAAACAGGTCATTTTGGCTGAGTTACCTCTTGCCTCTGAGTTCACATGAACGAGAAGCAGGTTTCACCCCAATGCATGCCTTTTAACGTCTCCCACATAAACAAATGCTTGTCATTCTCTCTTACAGAGAAAATGAAAGCAATGTGCTTGGGGGGAACTGAAGCAGTAAGGATAAATCTTGAGGGATCCCACGGACTAGAATCTTAAAAACATGACAGCTCTCCTCCCATAGAATGACAGACTTTCTACTAGCATTTACACTGAGAAAGAAAAACTATCTGAGTAAAAGTCTAATTTCTGATAATCAACATAAAAGAAAGAATTAGACTATGATGATTATGGCAGCCCACAAAACCCAAACGCCCTTCACCGACCAAATGGAAACAGGAAAATGTGAGCAAAAGTTGAGGACTTCCAGATGTAGCCACAGCAGTTCTGAGCCTTAACTGCTTTTCTACTTTTGCAAGTCTAAGTTTAGCACATTAGTCAAGAAATGTCAGCCCCAAATATTCCCTGGTTGGTAATTCTATGGTTTTCCCTTTCTTTTGGCATTGGCAGGCTGATTGTTTCATACCAGGCAAACATTCCAATCCAAGGCCATCTGCCCTGCACTGATTTGACTATAATCATTATAACTAATTTTTATTATAGCATGCAGTGTTCCTAGTTTTTCACAACCTATTTCATCTCACTGTTGCGATCCAGAGGTCTATTGTCAGAGACTGTGCTAAGCAAAGTCTTCAGATTCAGTACTAACCCAACATATTTCTGCACCAAAGAAAGTAGGGTTCTGTAACTGGAAGAAATTCTCCAAGTTGCTGGTTGCTATGACTGCAGTGGTGAGGGAAAGGATGCTCAGGGCCCATCCCGCTCTAGCGGTCTCAGGATCAAGGCTGATCTCTCACTGATGTTCTGGCTAAGATGGATAATTATACTAAGCTGTCTTAGCAAGAGTTTCAGGGCGAGAAGATCAGCACGGCTCCAGCTGGATGTAAATGCCTCTTTAAAATGGTATCTTTGTTCTGTCACAGTCAAACTGATCTCCTTTCTCTATTTTGCCCGCCCCCCACCATCCCCTTTCCCTGTGTGTCTTTGCCAGTTAGTTTTTGAGCCTGCAAACAGGACATGGCTTTTATTTTCATTTTATCTGCAGCTCCCTCTATTGGTATGATGTATGGGGTTAACCACCTCGAGGTGCTTTAGAAGTCAGTTTTTGTCTGAAAAGCATGAAAAAGCAAACATGGCACTCTTGTGAGCACATTGCCTGTTTGTAAATGCTGTACCCCCAACACACACAGAAGGGTATTCTTGGTGGCTACTCCACAGAAGTTCACAGTTCCCTGCAACAGGTCTGTATTTTAACTAGCTTTCAACAACAGGGGTTCACATTAAGTAATTTAGGTGAGAATGTTTTATAAGCATCTCATGAATAGTGTGGCTTGTCACTGAATTTTGATCGTAACATAACCTGCCCAGAGTCCTTCGGAAATTTTTTTAATGGATTACTACTAAAGAGATCCCCCCCCACCCGGAGAAGCAGTATAGAAATGCCTTAAACAAGTAAGCAAGACACTCAGCCTTGTGCACTTCCCCTTCCTTCCACTGTATCCTTCTCTGTTTCGTTTTTGTTCAGACAAACCAGGAGATCACCCTCTCTCCCCACAGTGCCAGCTGCACAGCTTACAGCAGAGGGACAAGGAAGCAGCTGACCTTCTCGTAGTTGGTGTATCCACCCATGACAGCTGGATCCACAATGCCATTCAATAGCATGGAAAGGGGGTGCACTGGAAGGGCCCGGTCCCAGGCATGCTGCTGAACGCTGTTGCTAATTTTCTCATTGGTCAGCTCCATGGTTTCGATGGCATTCTCCAAGGGGCTGATTTCCTCCTGAAGAACATAAAGGGAAACAAAACCATACCGTTTGGGACCAATAAGCAGTGGCCTCAGACAGATGTAAGGTACTACATTACGAAATCTGTCCTCCCCTGATCCCCAGGAATTTAGACTTATTTTGCCCACATCTTCTAATGATTAAACAGAATACCAATTGTGAGTGACAAAAGGCTTCAGCTGTTGCTACTGGGCATGTTCTACTGTAAGTGAGCATGCTCAGTGACATTTTTCTGCAAAATCTGACAGCAGGATACTTTTATTACCGTGCTGGTCAATGCAAAAAGTTCAATCAGCACTGAACTTTCTGGCCTACATTATGCACATACTTAAGCTAGACAAGAAGATGATCATGGACCTCCCAGTGCCTTTTAAAAAGGTACACTACACTCAGATTTAGATTGGGGAGAGGGGGTTTAAGATTTGTGGTTCCACCTACTGATACCACCCTACTTGCATTCCTATTAGCATAAGAAGGGGGGGGCAGGAGGACACAAACACGTGTCTTTAGAGTGTTCTCCCCCCCCCTTCCAAGATCAACAGGAGCCTGGGGACGGGGAGGCTGTTTCCACAGGTGAAACTGTACAAAAGGATTAAACTCCATCTTCTCTCACTGAATGACCCTGATCCAAACTGGGGCTGTGCACGTATGAAATCTATTTTTTAAAAAATGCCAGGAAGAGTTGGTCATGGATCTACTACTAGCTTTCCCATGAGACCTTGCACAGGCTCAATGTCTTATTGAAGCTGTATCACAACCTGTGAAAAGCAGCTACATGTGCTACTGAGTGCACAGGTCCAGTATCTCCAAGGGCTGCTAATCTTTTGTGCATGAACTAAGCACACGCAACATTTTACACAGAATGCAGCATAGCTGAAACAAGACCCCTGAACCTGTGCAAAGCTGCATAAGGAAGTTCTTTAACTAAAAGTATCACAATTATATTGCACCTCACATGCCTCCTTTTGAGGAGATACTGTCCTCTAATGGGGAAAAATAATTTCAGAGAGGATGCAGATTTTCTTTGGAAGGAGAAAGTTCTGCAATCATCACACAGGGCAAATGAAGACAAATGCCTTCCCCATGATAAACTTGTATGATACAGTCTCTGCTTGGTGACTGCATCACCTCAGGAGGACATACATGAATCAGCCCTCAGATGTAGGAGAATCAGGGTCAGTGCAGAAAACTTGGTTGCCATCCTTTTCCCAGAGCTGCCCCAATGCCCTTTTTGCAACAGCCCGACACCCAGAAATGGAGGTGAACCTTTCCCCGCCACATACCTGTATGCTAGAGAACACCTACAACATTTCTGGGTGTTATACCAATTTTTAAATGCACAGGAACAGAATCAGTAAAAAATGAATAATGTTGGGAAGAAAATAATGAAATCAGCTACACGTAAGATTGTTTCTAATTCTCTCCCTCTCTACCCCATCTCCAATTATTTCTCAGTTCAGACTGTGGATGGTATATTTAATTGGAACACATCCAGTCCACAAGCTCACCGTTGTAACCTGTTTGACTTCAAACCACTTGAGAATGCCTGGGAACGAATAAGCAGTTGTGTAGGTGATTCGTTCTATCCACATTGTCTGTTAGGAGAGGGGAAAGTGAAGAAAAGCAACATAGCTTAGAATCCTCCTTTGGAGACAAGAAAGAAACTTGGGTTTGTTGAAGTATCCACTTTAGACATCAATCTCTCTGGACATCCATCTCAGTTTCAACATTTTCTGACTTCCCAGAAAAAAACAACCAAGACTTTCCTTGGGTCCTCTGAATGCAGTTAGTGTGTTATTTATTTATTCATTTATCGGTATTTTTGCATTTGTGTGTGTGTCCGTGCCTGGAAGTCAAGGCAACCTCTGGCGGCTCCTACTGGATCATGAAGAATGTTCAGAGAAATGGCTGGACAGCCTGCCTCTGCCTCCTGGCCCTGGTGTTCTTTGGAGGTTTCCCACCCAAATACTTGCCAGGGTCAGCCCTGCTTAGCTTTCGAGATCTGATGAGATCGGGCTTGCCTGAGCCATCCAAGTCAAGGGCAGTTAATGTATTATTTCTTGATAGGGTTAAGGGACTTGGAAGCCAGTTATCCATCAAACTCCTCTGTATAAATACGGGAGATGGCTCAAATGCCATGATGATGGGAGGTTTGCATATGGCTGGCTGGCTATCAATTTGCGGTGAGATTTCAACTATGGGAAGGTCAGTATGGGGTAGTGGACAGAGTGTCCAGCTAGGGCTATGGGGACTCGGGTTCACCCTCTGCTGAGCCATGAAGCTCAGAGGGGTCCTTCAGCCACACACAAACACACCGTCTCTCAGCCCAGCCTACTTCCCAGGGTGGCTGTGACGAGAAAATGGAAGATGGGATGACAATGTACACCCAACAATCCCTCAACTGGCTGGAGAAAAGGAAAGATAAAAAATGAGGTAGAAGGCCAGTACAAGAATCCCCAAATATGTAACTGAAGGTTTGGTCCAAGAGACAGAAAGAAGTCGTTGGCCATGTGAAGAATACATAGGGAGAGAGGCAAAGTAGGAGAGGATGAGAACAGAGGGAAGGCAGGAAGCCAGGTAGCACAGGAAGGCAACTATAGACGGCCTAGGTATGAAAATACTGTGGATACCACCAGTGTTCCCTCTAAGCTGAATTAGTGTGAGCTAGCTTACAGTTTTTTAGCCTCCAGCTCACACATTTTTGTCTTAGCTCAGGGAGGATGGCGCCAGAGCTGACTAATTCATGCAGTAGCCAAATCTCTCACTCACAACTTTAATACCAGTAGCTCACAAAGTAGAATTTTTGCTCACAAGACTCCACAGCTTAGAGGGAGCATTGGATACCACTATAAAAGACAGCCACTGTCTGGCTTGAGCTTACAATTCTGCAGATGGCTTCAAGCCCTGAAAAATAGCAAAAAATAAATAAAAATAGCCAGAGTTGCACCCACTGGTGTGCTGACAAGCACCTCAGGTAGCATTTTTTTTTATAAGCAGCAAAAGCAAAAAGAGGAATAGATACTCATGGTGCAGGTCTCTCTGTCTTTTCATTGGCATTCAGCATCATGAAGGCAAACAATTCAAAACACAAGAATAACCTCAGGGAGGGGAAGGATAGGCTCAAAAAATGAAGGACTCACTGCAAACTCATTCTCTGGATCTTTTTCTCCTTTCCTAAATGGCCGGGAATATGTAAATTGTTGCACTTCATTGGCTCTGTAGAAACTAAAAGGAGTACATGGGAAAAACAAACAAACAAACAATGGGGATTTTCATAGGCTGGAATCTCAGCCAGTGCCCAAAACCAGGCTCTGATTCCTGTGCTACAGTATCCTATTTGTTTAAAAGTGTTTTTTTATTTTTATTTTCTTTTAAGAAACACAACAGAAACAACAAGCATATATGCAAACTGTCATAATAACAAAGAACTAGAGAACTAATGCAGGTTGACTTACATAATATGAAGAACGTAATACTTTTTTGGTACAGAATACTGAGAAAATATGTCATCATTAAAAACTGTTTCTAAAAAAGGAAGCCATTTCAAATATAAATCCGAATGGTTAGGAGTAGCACTACAATAGGAGACTATTTTGTCCATTGCATAGAAATCCCTGATCTTAGAGTACCATGACTAAAAGTGGTGATGAATTTAAACAAAAATTGGGGAGGAGATATAAGCTCCCCGGGAATAGCAGTGTAGAGACTTTTTGATGGAAACTGCAATTGCCCGGCATTTATGCAACGCTACACAATGGTGTGGTTGTATATATATGAGCAGTGGGTGATAAGCCAAAGATGAAGACCAGAGGATTCAAGGAGAACCTGGCCAGCCAATAAATGCTTGGCTTCCATCACCCCTCTGGATTTCTTATCCACTAAATAATGTGTAATTGTATTTGTGTATATTTACATTTATCTTCTGGGATTTCTGTGTGTCCACTTCCTGTTTTCCTCTACTGTTTCTCTCACCACAGTCAAAATTTAAATTTTAAGCTTCTTGGGTCAGAGATTTGAGAGCTGTTTTGTTTTACTGATGTTGCTCTGTAAAGCGCCACACATGTTGATGGAATAAGAACAGTAATAAAGTGTTGCCACATCGCTCAGACTCAAGCTCAGCAAGGTTATCAACTCAACTGAAATCTCTGGATGCTTGACTGACAGAGGAATTGTGAAAGACTTAGATCATCAGATCCTGTGGATGTTAGTAGGAGACCTGTTCCTAAACATACCAAGTTCCTCCAACAATTTCAGCAAATAGATTCTTTTAATGGGAATGGACTATTTAGTTAGCCAAGAGAGCTGATTTTCATTTCATGTAACTTGAGTACAGATGTCCAAATACAAACTATGTGCACGACAGAGCAAAGGGACTATGTGAACAAAGTGTTCCTTTCTCATTCATACTCTTATAAGACATTATAAAAATAAAATGAAAAAAATGCTGCACAGTATGAAAAAGGGACACATCATGACACATCCAAGTCCTTCATATATGACCCTCTGTATTTGCATGAAATGCAAGTCAGGGTACCATGCAAGTGGGTTATAACTAGTGCTGACCAGCAGGTGTTGGGCAATGTTTTCCAATTAGGGACTGGACCCATCACAACTTCTCTACGATTCCAATAATCAGACTTGGCTAGGACCTTGCAGCGTTCACATTGTGTGTGTTGTTTTTTTAAAAAGAACTTTAGTCTTAAGTTGCCAACTGGTTTGTTCCTTAAGAAAACCAAAGGTCCAGGCAAACTAACTGCTGGTTGCTCCCCAGTGTAAAAACTTGGCTTTGAGAAATGAAGCAGCATTGATTAGCAGGGAAAAAGAGATTACTTAAGAATCTGTTCCGGAACAGGCTTGTCCTTGTAGTTGGGAGGGAGGTTCATTACAGGCTTAACGATGAAACACTGCACATCTGAGTTGCATACATTAAGGATATGAAATAACAAGGATTTTGACAGAAAGAGCACAATTTACTGAGAATGAATGCGTGTACTGAGAGGGAAATGGAAATCTGTGCAATAGTTCATTCCACACTGGATATAAGATACCCTTTCCAAAATGTCAGAAAAATAGCAACATCGGAATCAAGCATAAGTATTGCAGAGCAGTGGTTTTTTAAAACTTTCTGTCTTTAGAAAAAACATTTCCACACTATCAAAATCAGAGGTCATTTTTTTGGGGGGGGAACGCGGGGGAACACAGTTCCCCCGGGTGAGGTGCATGGGGGCGGGGCACATGATGAAGCCCCGCCCCCTGCTTCCGGCCGCCCCGCTTCCAGCCCTCATTCAGCCAGGAGGAGGCAGGAGAAGAGGGAGGGTAAGTTGCTTCCTCCCCGCCTCTCCCCACCCCTGCCTGCCTGGGGCCAGGGAGGGCCTTGGCGGGGCTTCCTCGCACTCCCGCTGGCCTTGCAGGTCCACCGCCAGGCCCCTGATGTCAGGGGGTGTGGCATATGCTAATGAGTTATGCTAATGAGTTCCCCAGCTCTTTTTCTACGAAATGACCCCTGATCAAAATGTATGTATATAGAAAGCTGCCTCATACCAAGCCAGAACATCGGTCCATCTACTACAGTTGTCAGGAGATCTCTGGGGTCTCAGGCTGAGAAAGATGCTTCCCTAGACACCTATTTGTTGTTTAAACTGGTTATGTCAGGGCTGAACTAGAGCTTTCTGCATGCAAGGCATTCTGTCTACCACTAAGCCATGGCCTCTTCCCTTGCTTATCTGCCATGGCACTCCTGGGTGGTACCGAGGATTTGGGAATATGTTGTAAAGCACACATACTCCAGTTAAGGGGAGCATTGACCCATCTCTGCATTTTCACCATCACTCTGTTCAAGCTGAAAGTGCACCTTCGAACATGCTCAGTAACTCCTCAGTGGCTGCATATTGCAAGAAAAGATCCAGTAACGGTAGACAAATTGATTTTCAAAGGAAGCTTGTCTCCCACCACTGATCTTATTGAGGAACCCATGATAAGCTTTCTTTGGGGTACCCCAGAACACAGTCTGAAAACCTCTAGTGTAGACTAAGAACCTGAGAGACTAGGAGTGTTCTTTGCAACTCTAAAACTATCCCTGAAAAGATATCCCAATACTCTAAAGGAACAAGTCTAGCTTTGGGAGGGGGGCAAGGTGGGGCACAGTGACCTTTATAATACACATAGCATTGCATTGCCAAAGCCTCTTTAGATTGCTAAGAGAGCATGGAGGCAGTTTCTGGTCAAACTTAAAGAACTGATTAAAAAAACCCAGTAAATAAAAGAAAACCTGAATTCAGAGTTACCCGTGGCATACATTAGAAGAAAAAGAAGAGTTGGTTTTTCTACCCCGCTTTTCTCTACCAGAAGGAGTCTCAAAGCGGCTTACAATCACCTTCCCTTCTCAGAGAGCTCTGAGAGAACTGCTTTTGAGAGAACAGCTCTGAGAGAACTCTGATTGACCCAGGGTCACCCAGCTGCTGCATGTGGAGAAGTGGGGAATCAAACCCGGTTCTCCAGATTAGAGTCTGCCACTCTTAACCACTACACTAAATAATGTGTAATTGGTGCCAGTTTGGTGTAGTGGTTAAGTGTGCGGACTCTAATCTGGGAGAACCGGGTTTGAGTCCCCACTTCTCCACTTGCACCTGCTGATGTGACCTTGGGTCAGTCACAAGGTCTGGCACAGCTGTCCTTGAAAAAGTGCAGTTTGTGTCAGAGCTCTCTCAGCCCCACCCACCTCACAGGGTGTCTGTTGTGGGGAGGGGAAGGGAAAGGAGTTTGTAAGCCGCTCTGAGACTTCAAGTGAAGGGCGGGGTATAAATCCAATCTCTTCTTCTTCTACACCACACTGCTTCTGACAACGGGATGTATAAGGGCACTGGTTACTTTTTCAAGAGTGTTTCTAAGAAGGGCCTTGAATTGAATCCAGGCATTGCAGCGGGTTTCTTGTAAAACTGGGCTAAGGGAATGGCTTCAAATCCAGCTGCCCCTTGATGCTTTTGAACACTCTCCCAAACGTATATTTCAGGCTGGACTCGCAAGAAAAACTCAGAACCCAGGTACTGTACCAAAGGAGCAGGCAAACATCAAGCAAGAGGTGCAGGCTCTTAAAATGTGCTCATTTGGCCCCAGTGAAGTGCCCAAGGGCACTTCCTATATCAGGGGTGGCCAAATTGCAGCTCGGGAGCCACATGTGGCTCTTTCACACAGTCTAACTTAATGTTAATAAAAAGCAAATTTGCATATTTTCCAATAAAAACGTGTGCCTATTTGTTCATGTCTTGCGGCTCTCAAACCTCTGACGTTTCTTCTGTGTGGCTGTTATGTTAAGCAAGTCTGGCCAGCCCTGTCCTATATGGTACATCTACTGCAGATAAAGTCTGGGATTCAGAGAATATCGGTGGAGTTTTGTTTGCACAACAGGGCTTTCTTCTGCCTTTTGTGGCCCTTCAAAAGTCTATGAAAGTTGAAGGAACCTTCTGGAATGGGGTGCACCGTAGTATGAGAGGCTCTAGCTAGGGAGGGTATGGGAGAAAATGTCTCAATTCCAAGTTAAGCTGGTGTGACAATGCCATGCCTGAAGGAACACTATTGCATTGGAGACTGTACACAGGTTCATTTTAATTGTTCTTGCAAATGAACACTAAGTGAGCCACAGTTCTACAATACATGGTATTACCCCATATCCTTTTCCTGCTGTAAAAGAAGTAAACAAACACAACTAAACAATACCCCCAAAAGATACATTGCTTTAGGGAAGCTTTGATCTCATCTGGTGGGGGAGTGGTGTTGCTCAGTTTCTCGGCATTTGGAAACTGGGTCAGTAGTTTCAAATTGAAGTCCTCCCTCCTTTCATACTCCTTGCCACGGTAGATGAAAACCTTGTTCTGAATCAGGACAAAATTAAAAAGAGAAACAAGTGATACATTTGTGATAGTCCATTCTCATCTATTTGAGAGCACGACTCCTGTAAAATGGATAGAAAATAAACAAGGCTCATCAGTACGGTGAAAGACTCACACACAAAAACATAAAGGTATCTATTTTAATTAGTACACACTATTTAAATAGCTTGTGTTTAGAAATGAAAATGAATTTGGGGTGAGTGGGTGGGGAGATGAGACATATTTTCCCAATCCAAATATACAAAAGTCCTAAATTTACATCTCCCTAATTTAACTTTCCAATCCTCCATTCCTAACTCCTGGTGTTAAGAGAACACGCTATTCATATTTTATTTACTTGTAACATGAGATTTCCCTTCAGCACTGCAATAAAACTGGATATGCATCTTCAGAACCCAAACTGGCAAGAGGGCGACTTGGGGTGGTGTGGAGCCTTAAATGGCTACCCCCACCCCTCTGCTGTCTCCGGCCCCTGGGATAGGCTCGGCTGAGGGCCCAGGTGGGGCCAAGCTTCCTGCATTTGCTACTTGCAGCAGTTTTCAGAGATGGGATGAAAGATGTAATATGCAGTGTGCTACCTGAAATGAAGCCTCTGGAGCCCTGCAGTTTACTAGTGGACATCGTCAGAAGTGAAATTACACTGATACTTAGTGCCTTTGAATCCTCCAAGAATGAAAAGACATCCCTCAAAAATCACATTTTGATAGTAATATTTAAAAATATTTATAGGATTTGAATTCTGAGGTTTTACCATATTAGAGTGATATTTCATTACTCCTCTACTGATATTTCTTAAAAGAGGGGAAAGTCACAGGAGGTTCTCCACAGATGAAAACCAAACTACACAGAGTTTTGGATACAAACTGGAAAGAAAAGCTGTCAAAGCTGGACATTTGGTGTAGTGGTTAAGTGCGCGGGCTCTAATCTGGGAGAACCGGGTTTGATTCCCCACTCCTCCACTTCCACCTGGCTGGATGACCTTGGGCAAGCTGTAGTTCTGATAAGAGCTGTTCTTGAAAAAGAGCAGTTTCTGTCAAGAGCTCTCTCAGCCCCACCTACCTCACACCTACCAATCTCTTCTCTTCTCTACATTATAGAACAGATATCTGTCACAAACTTCTGGTATTTAGAAATCTGGCTGTGTGATTTTTGAACAGAAAACCAGTATGCTTCCCACACTAGTTCTCCATTTTAATAGATAAACTCCCATGGCTACCTTTCAATTATTTTTTTTAAAAGGCTGTTCCTTGCATTCCAAGTAACATCTTACTTGGCCCAGGGAGTGAAGGACTGGTATATAAGTGCAGCCTGAAACTGGGTAGAACTTTTGAGAGTCGCAACATCCAAGAATAATTTCTTATTGCTTGACCCTCTAATTAATGATGCATGTGGTGGGGGAAGGTAATTATAATCTTTAAAGTCTGCTGACAACAGTATAGATTTTCTATATATCCAAGGATTTTAAAGGATAATTAAGCCATCTGGCCAGGCACAACATTCTTACCCGGAGAAAGGAGGGGAATCCATGGCCGTAGTACCCAACAGCAAAATATTCTGGTTGAGGTCTCATCGCCTTCATAATGTTCTCATAGAACGTGGCCCGTTTCTTCTGTATGTGTTAGACCAGGGGAGGGCGAAAATTTAAAACTTTCAGCTGAATGTTTTTCCCCTCTGTCAGCTACATTTTAGGTTGTGCAAATGGGATTTTAAACTGCTAAATTTTAGCAGTCAATATACAATGTTTTTGAAGTTCACTCACACTAAAGAATGAAATGAACATACTAAGTCAATAGCTGGTTTCATTTCAATACACACACAATGCCCCGATATATTACAGTGCTAATTGCAAATTGGTTCTGCATGAACAAGATAAATTCTTGCCCATTGTTATCTAACTACTGAATCTAGGCTGCGGTCACACGCAACATTAGCCACGCAAGAGATACGGAAGACAGGCGGAGTTTCCGGGCGCAATCTCACCAGCACATCTGGGGAGCGTAGCGCTTCTGTGGCACAACCGAGGCTTCCTCCCGAAAACGCGCAGCAAAAAACTAGTACCTTGGAGGTACTAGTTTCCGGAAACTGCGGGGCAAGGGCGGGCGTCTGATCGCGTTTCTGGTGGCATCCGGCGCCCGCCCATGTCCCCTTGCGAAGAAGGGTTTTTTTCCCCCCAAGTCTTCATGGTTGCGCACACACACCCAACGGAGCATGCACATTCGTAGTGTACACAAAAAATGAAAACCAGTTCGCCGCGCCGCGCGCTTCTTTGTTGTGCGCAGGCATGTGTTGTGATCGATGCCTCTCCGTAACCACGGAAGCTCCACGGTACCTCCACAGAACCTCCACAGGAGGTATGATCGCTTTACTGCATGTTAGTTTGCCCTGGGGCAAACAGCCACGCTTCCCCCCCGCAATTTCTTGCCCGTGTGACCGGGGCCCTAGTTAAGTATTTCACGCAACTGTTATTCTGTTCACTGTACTTACTATCTTGTTAATATGTAATAACACTAGTTTTTTTTATTTTTAAGACAACTATATCAGTAATTATATATAACACTATGTATGCAATGTTATTAAAACCTGTTTAATGTTAAAAACCAATAAAAAGATTTTTTTTTAAATGAAATGGTAGCTCTATGGAGCCTCAAGATTCTGAATACCAGTTACAGAGAGGCCATCTTAAAAATTTATATAATACTCATCACACCATGGAGAACAACTACTGCCTTTATGCACCATATTGTGGGCTTTCCAGAAGCATCTGGCCAGCCACTGTGGAAAATAGGATGTTGGATGAGATGGACCTTTGAGCTGATCCAGCAGACTATTTGAGTGTGAGAGAGAATGCTGCCACTTAAATTAAACTCCTTTTGAGCTCTACCCCACAGGAAGTTTATTCCAGTGATCCCTATGCTCCTAGCTTGGCCATGTGGCCCTCAACGATCAGGGCTGGGAGTGACGGGAATCTTTTGTCCCCCTTGGATAGCTTCCTTTATTCCTTCCATTAAAAACCACAGATCTTACCAAAAGACTGCCAAGCCCTTCATAATCGAAAACTTTGTTTTCATACATCTCAGCCAGTTCCTTGCTTAGTTGGATTGCCTTCTCCCACATCTTCAGGAACATAAAAAGAAATAAACAGGCCAACAGACCAAACATGTATTAGCAGAGATTAATTAATACAGAGAAACACAGTTATTCAAGCAGGCAACCCAGGTATTTGCATAACAAATGCTTAAGATCACGTACTCAAAGCATTACATATACATTATCCCAGTAATTCTCACACATGTAACCTTATACATGTAACACATATATCCCAGTAATTCTTACACATCTAACCCTCCAGGATTATCCATACTCTAGTTACATGCTTAAAGCAGTTGGTCACATGAGCCTGCCACAAGAACAAAGTCTTGAAAATGTTCAGCAGAGGTGGTTATATCAACATGACAATAGGGTGTTTTTTTTAAAAAAAGTTTAAAAGTAAGGGTGATTTTACACAAAGAACAGGTAGAATACACAACAACAACTCTCTTATAACTACTGTGTCTTTCAAAATCCTTTAGCCCCTCTTCATGATGATAAAATATTATAACATCAATGTGGCTCAGTGGCAGAGCTCCTGCTTTGCATGCTGAAGGTCCATGACATCTCCAGCTAGGGATCACAGGTAGCAGGTGATAACCCCCCCCCCCCCAAATCCTAAGAACATAGCCATATCTCACCACATAGTCAACCCAAACGGAAAAGAGATGAGGCCCCAGGTGAGCAGCTATGGGGAAGCAGTTTCACAATGGCAATGCCAACCACAGAAAAAAGACCCTCCTACTCCTCTGAAACTGGAAGCACAAAGAGGAGGGCCTAGACAGAAGGATTCAGTCAGCTTGAAAGTTCACAGGGGAGCAAGTAATCATATGTTCGAAAATGTATTTTTGCAAAGGTTGCCGAAATCTCAGATGTATGATTTACAGTGGCACAAGGCTACATTTTAAAAAGCCAGGTTTCAAGACTTTATGGTTGCACACGTATCTTCAAAAGTGTGAAGGCACTACTTGTAAAAACCTCAGAAGTCAGAAGGACGGCAGGATAAGATAGGGGTCAGGGGGATTTGGTGCTCTGTATAGCTCTGCAGAAGCAGAACAGTACACATGGCAGTACAAATGGCACAGACAGAACAAGTGAAATTATGCATATCTGCCCAATAATGCATAAAACCGTATGGGTTGAGAAATTCAATTTTTCTTGATGCCAATTACTTAAGCACAGAATACAACAGCACTGACCAAAACATTAGCTAATTAGTTTACTGAACACACAAATTAAATCTACTTCAGTGGGGAGCATTAGCCCTTTAAACTAAAAGGGCTTGGGTATAGTCATAATGTCCTCTGCCTTATACACTGTACCATAAATAATGAAAAAGACCATATCAGTAACCATCAACAATAATGAAGCTAACAATATCTAGCATTTAAAAGGGCTTTGCATGCTGAAAGCACTTCACATAGATCTGCTTCAGAGCCAGAGGATTTTGATGTGGCTCCCAAATCAAACACATATAATCTCAATTCAACAAAGCCATATTAACACACACAAAGGAAAAATCGACGCATTGAGTTGGGTCCAGACTACATTACTGCTAATAGAAGGGGAGGTGTGATTTCCCTTTCCTCCTGCAGATCCCCAATTTGCCCTTCATGCCATTCCTGGGGTTCCTTGTCCTCAGGAGCAGCATTTTCAGTTCAGTGGGATGCAGAGGAAGGAGGGAAGGGAAGGCAGGAAATGTTGTTCCATGAAGTGCCTTCCACTAGTGGAAAATTTAGTCTGCATCCAACCCATTGTGTATATCAACAAGAATAATCCAACAAAAGCCAGCTCACTGCAACAGAAGAGAATTATAACCAAGTGCCTGGATAAACAGAAGAGTCCTAGTCTGACACCTGAAACTGAAAAGATCAAGCACCAGGCAAACAGCTGAGGGGGATGAGGTTCACAGAAGGACCCCCCAAGGTACCCTTAATTCATACAACAGTAATTGTCATTTGTCATATTGCAGGTGAGTGACCCTGTGCTTCCTAGTGAACTTGTCGCTGAGAAGAGTCTTGAACTGGCACGCCTCCTGGATCATAATGCTCCACCAGCACCCAGAAATCTTGACTATATTATCTTGATAATCATTAATAAATACTGGGAAAATGCCCAGCTATTTACAAGTAACCAAAATCAGGCAGAGCCAGCAGCTGGAACACCACAGGTGGGGCCAACTCCTTAAGTATCTCATGTCTGGTGGATCACATCTTCCAGTGCTGCCTGCTTGAGAATACCCAAGGAGTCCCCCACACAATTACTCACCTTGCCTTTGTCAAAGAATGCTATGATTTCCTGGTAGAGCTTCTCCTTGAGTTCCTGCTGTGAATAGACATAGTAGCTGTCCCTCTGAAGCAGATGTGGTGCACATGGCTTGTCAGACCACTAGCATAAGGGAAAGAATATTCAGGGAGTTAGGATTTCTGCTCTAATATTCCTCCTGGGGAAGCAGTTCTACAATCTGAGGCATCCAAGTAGTTAGAAATCTTCCAAAAAAGTCTACAGAGATAAGGGATACAATCTAGCGAAAAAATTAGGGGTGTTTAAATTCCATAGAAAGTATCTCACTGAGCTGGTCCATACTGGGAGCAGAATGAGGTGGTAGAGTGGCCTGTACCACTTCAGGGGGAAGAGTGGTGGAAAGTCATTTTTCTATGCTTTTCGATGGACAATATTCCCTGCAAAAATCATAAGAAGTACAGTATGGAGAAGATGTTCTAACCTAGCCTGATCCCTTCTGCATTAGCTTTCTGTTTGCACGGAAAATGTTAGGTAGCAGAGTACTTGAAAACAAGATACCCCCCCCGAAGCAGTACATTTTTCCTCCTTAAGACTCTCTCATACTGCTTTTCTGTGTTTACATTCTACACTGGTTTACATTCTACATTGGTTTATATTCTACATTGGTTTATATTCTAATTTTTTCCTCATGTGTTCCCAAGACATTTGAGATCTTGCCTAAGGCTCTGAAAAATTGACCTGTGTCCAGCAGCAGGTATCCAAGTAGCTTAGGCTGGGTCAGGAAGGCAGGACCTGGGACAGTTCCCAGAATGCAGTGGGCACTGCATCTTGCTTTGATGAGACTGTGTTCTCAACTGAGTGCCTAAATAGTTGAACAGCTTTACCACATATTGAGGACAGGGAGCCTGAAGAAGAGAGGCTGGTCTAACGTCACCTACTGAGTTTGTGGTCAAGCTAAGATTTGCATCAGCAACGTGTCCCTTAGCCACTAAGCTACTCTGCCTCCTTCAGAACTGCTTTACTCTTTGCTATTTGGTTGTTTGGGTCATACTCAGCACTTCCAAGATGGTCACTCACTACCACAAATATTGCTGTCAAAAACTCACCTGGAGTAACTCTGCATGAAGGAGAAGCGTGTATGCTGCCTCAGTGTAGTTTTCACAGTCTATATGCAGGTCCCGGAGTTTATACAAGTATCTGGAGGGATAAAATACACCAGAGTACCATTTAATGGCAAAGACAGAAGTGATGCAAAGGGGAAACTGAGTTCCGCCTGTGCTAAAAGGCAGAATCCACTGCACAGTAATTCCCCCTGGTCCCCCAAAAGCAGTAAAGGTCTAACCTGATGTATATATCCTCTCTCTTTTTTTCTTTATAAAAATTCTACAAAAGAAAAAAACAACAGTAGTACTGTGAATAACCAAGATGAATTTCACAGGTAAAAATGCAACTCAAGTATATACGGAATGTGTATAATCTAAACACGAAGTTCATATGAAGCACAACTGTCAGAATGTTAGGTTTGTGCTGTAGAGGCCTAGGATCAAATCCTTATCGGGTTCTATGCAGTCTGCAGGAAACTCTGGCATATTGCAAGCTATAAACTGAGTAACCTACCTGACACTGGAAAAATTCAGGGAAACAGCAGACATGCACTCTCAGCAGTGTCAGACTCAATGTCTAGAGATCAGTCAAACGAAACAAACACAATAGGCACATTCTCCCAGCATTCATGCAGCAACTAATCCAAGGGTTTTCAGCCTTTAACCAAACAGCACCAGATTTGTCCAAGAGACAGGACAATGAGAGAAATAAGATCCCTGCCCATACCAGCACGTTCACGGTGCAACTCATGCGGTTTTCTTTGCTGCCATCATGCATGATGGTTCTGTAATCCAGGAGATTCTCCAGTAAACTGCTAACCAACAGAGCGAATACCTCCCCTGAGCTTGACAAGTATTTGTGCTTTCGACAATTTTCCAGCAGGCTGTGGCAGGTGCATTGGAATGAAGAGAGGAAGAAAAGAAAGAAGAGGCACATGAGAAATTCTATTTTTTAACTTGTATTTAATTCCCTCCCCCAACCTGCTCTACCTCAAGGGCTTGGGGTACAGATAAGATAAACCACAAACAGCCTAAAAACACCAAAATACAATGGTCAGAAAATAGAAAATGCCAAGCTAAAATGATTCATATTGTTCAATCAGAAAAAAATTGGTATTGTTGTTGTTGTTGCTGTTACTGTTATGTGAATCCCACCTTTGATGTTTTGACAATATCCTTCTAACCCATATGGATGATGAGAAAAGTCAGTTTAGTGAGAAGTTCAGAAAACAAAACTCAAGTGTGGACAATGTTTAAAAGAGTCATCAGTGGTCCCTCAAGCATCCACAACTGAAATCCAGTTTGGTGCAGTGATTAAGAACGCGGACTCTAATATGGGAGAACTGGTTTTGATTCCCCACTCCTCCACATGCAGCTGCTAGTGTGGCCTTGGGTCAGTCACAAGTTCTCTCAAGAGCAGTCCTTGAAAGAGCTCTCTCTGCCCCACCTACCCATAGGGTGTCTGTTCTGGGGAGGGGAGGGGAAAAGAAAAGAGATTGTAATCCATTCTGAGACTCCAAGTGAAGGGCAAGGTATAAATCCAATTTCTTCTTCGGTTGCTTTCTATCACCCCAGTTGTTGCCCCAAGTGGCCAAACCTTCAGAACATCCAGTGTGAACCAAAGTAATTTGCAGTTAGTGCTGGCTGCAGGTTTGCTTAGTGCACAATACGGATTTTTAAAGTGCAGCACAGACATAGTCCCTAGGCATGAGGTAATGCAGCCGTGAATCAATTCCTGCCAGCAGATCGCTTAGTGCCAAAATGTGGCAGGATGACTTGTCCAGCCTTTGGATAGATCAAAAGCAAGGGCAGCCTTGGCATGTGCAGGACTCCTTGCAGTTCTTACATTTGCATTTAAAAGAAACAGGCCTGTCTAAAATCTTCTTCTGGTTGGGAGAAAAAACAGCTCTTGTCTGAATGAGCAGCACTGATACATGCTGCAGTGCTGTTCCAAGCCTAGAATGCAACATTACGTTATATGGAGTATTACAAACCAAAACAGACATGATGAAAACTGCCAGTCTGTAAAAGGGAAAACTGTGTCTGTGCAGCTGTGATCTGGATCACACTGCAAAGGACGAGGGGATTCCTATCTTCTCAAACCTTCATTTGGTTTCTCTTATTGAACCTGGGCTCCTGGAATGTTTTGCAGCATTTTAAAGTTTTCAAACATCCTCTCCCCTTTAAAACTGCTAATGATAGTATTGGAAGACCAGTTAATGAAACAGCAGAGCATAGATGTTTATTCCACCCGCCTTCCTACCCATTATTTGTCACATTTTTATGCTGTCTTTCCTCTAGGAGTGGTGTACAGGAGTGATGCATGGGCAGCACTCCTGTCCCTTTCTGTCAGTTACCCTTTCCCTGTACACCTATTCAGGGATTCGTGCAGAGCAGCTAACATCCAATCAGGACCCATGAATGGAAGGGGGGGGAGTGATCCAGAAAAAGCAGTTACACTGTCAGCTCAGCTCAGATAGGGTCTGAACCCTCTGAGAGAGACTGTCTCAGAGTCTGCCTTGTGTGTAAGTAGGCTAAACCAGTAAATGATGGAGACAGGCTTTCTTTCTCACCAGAGAGTTGAGACACCCTGTCTCAGGCGGCTCTATAAATTGTGGGATAGCAAGCTAGCATAGTGAACGCTTTGGAAAGAGACTGTGGCTGTCTCAGAGCCTGGTTTTTGAAGGAAATTGGCCAATGATTTGTAGTTTTTGAGAGGAGCTCAGATTTATACTGTGAAAATCCAGAAAATAACAGAAGGCCAATCTTTATCTCCATAACAGAAACTTGTCTGTCAACTGTTCTGAGCACCCAAAGGTCAACATCTGAAATGTTATCCAATGTTCCCTCTAAGCTGAGTTAGTGTGAGCTAGCTAACAGTTTTTTAGCCTCTGTCTCACACATTTTTGTCTTAGCTAAGGAAGGAGGGCTCCAGAGCAAGCTAATCAATGCAGAAGCCAAATTGCTTACACACAGCTTTAATGCCAGTAGCTCGCAAAGTAGAATTTTTGCTCACAAGACTCCACAGCTTAAAGAGAGCATAACCTAATGAGCCCAGCAAAAATTGTGTGTTATATGTAAACAGTTTTAAGCCTCATTATTGAACCTCCTTCCTGGTAGTAAATCAAAGTTACTGGGGCTTTTTTTACCCTGTTTCTCTAATGTCTTATAGGTAAGAAATGCATTTAAAAGATGACCACTTGGGTTCAGCCTGTTAGCAGAAGGTTGGAGTAGAGACCATGCTGCCTTTTCTGAAACAGCCTTTAAACCCTGACCTTCACCGCATCGCTCTCCCCCTCTCCATGTTGACTCCACAACAGCCCCATGAAGTAAGTTAGGCTGAGATAGTGATTGGCCTCGTGCCCCACAATGAACTTCATGGCTGAATGAGGATTTTAAAAAAATGTTTTATTTTGAGAAATAACAAGGATACAGAAAGAGAAAAGGAATGAGGATTTGAACATGAGTCCTCCCAGGTCCTAGTCCAACATTCTAACCACTGTGACACACTGGTTTTCACTGGCTGCATGTGTGTAGTTTATTTTTTACAGGCAGAGATCCATGATCATTGTCACATCTGTCCAGGCCATATAAATAGTGCACCATGAAAGGTAATCAAGAGCACTCACACACTTACAGTTTCTCCAGCAAAACCTTGTATGGTTCATCTCCTCGGCCCCCTTCAACTTCCTGATCCAGTTTGGTTATAAGCTCATTTTCAAACTAGGACAAAGCCAAAAGAGCAAAATAAACACTGATCCAGAATTCTCATAGCACTGATGATCCACTTCATACCCAAAAACGTACAAGACAAGATGTTTTTTCTGAACTTCACGTTAAAAAAAATCCTACTTTCCTATCAGAAACCTTTCCAGTGTGCTAAATGAAAACACAATTTCTTATTAAATTTATGAAATCGAAGAACTAGTCCTGTTTTGACCACATGCTTCAATTAACCCCTAACGTAATTCCCCCATATTTGTACTATCTCTTCTGTCATGCAGATAGATCAAGATGGCTAGCCATGTAGTCTGTCTGTAGCTGTAGAAAAGAGTTAAGAGTCCAGTAGCACATTAAAGACTAACAAAAATTTGTGGTATGAGCTTTCATGAGTCACTGCTCACTTCTTCTGTCATGCAGTTGAAGATCACCATACTTGCATGCTGTCTTAGACTAGGGGAAAAGGGGCACCACCAGTAGGGTTGCCAGCTTCCAAGTGGCACCTGGAGATCTGCTGCTGTTACAACTGATCTCCAGATGACCAATGTCAGCTCCCCTTGAGAAAAGGGTTGCTTTGGAGGGTGGATTCTATGGCATTATACCCTGCTGAGGTCTCTCCCCTCCCCAAGCCCTGCTCTCCCCAACTCCACCCCCAAATCTCCAGGTATTTCCCAACCCAGATCTGGCAACACTAACCACCAGTCTCATGCCAACACTGAGGTGCCCCATAAAGAAACCACACAGAACATCAGGACATAATCAGGATAAGAATGGCAGATACGAGACAGAGTCCAACTGATAAATTTCAAGGCGGTCAAAAGAACTACTAAACAAGTTGGAAGACTAGAAAGCCTAACAGGCTCTCTATCTCCACCAAGTATCAGAACATCTACTCTTGAGAGCCATCCCTCCAAAACCAGCTGCTGAATACATGCATAACGGAAGGAGATCCAAACTTGCTTGCTTACTAAAATAATCCAACAGAGGTTCTATGTGGTACACCTCACACCTCCCCTTGCTGAAGAAAAATGGATGGCCACTAGAGGCACGGCCTTTCTGCTGTGACACCTCACAAGTAGAATGCCCTCCCCTACAGCCATTCATCTAGTACCAAGTTCTCAGTAGCATGTTGTTTGCCTAGGCTTTCTTAGCTTTATATTTTGACAAGAAGTTAGTCCTTTTTAGTAGCTTGTCCAAGGGTTTCTACTGCTACATCTTACAAACCGTCCATTTTTATTTCTCCTAAATTATCCAGCTGCTGCTATTGCTTTTAAGGCTTCAGGCTGTTTGGGCTACTGAGAAGCAGCCCACTCTGCAACCTAAAAGTCTGCTTACAGTCTTTACAGTCTGTTATTGGCTCAGAAGGTTCTTTCAGCTAGGTATTATAGAGACACCCCAAATCTCAATCCCCCCTTCCTTCCAGAAATCCACTTTTGTACTTTTCCCATACCATATGGAAGTTTCTGCTCCCACTGAAGTTGAATTCGCACTGCATCATGTCAAAGAAGATGGGGATTGTTGCCTTCCGCAATTCAGGCTCAGGCGTCAAGGTCACCTCCAGGATTGGGCCAACCATAGAAGGGATGAACTTGATCTTGTGAGGCCCTGAAAAGAAGAAAGGGGATTAGGGACAAAACAGATGGTCGCTCTGCCTGTTGTAGGTCTCCAGGTCACACAATGGCAACTGCTCTCCACCCACTGATCACCTCTAACTCTGTTGTGGTTCAGCTGGCACAGTTAACCCTGAAGAGGCAGAGGACTCTTCAGAAGAGGAATGGGTATACGAAGGAGGTCCCAGCTCACATCCAGCCTGCTACAGAAAGCTACTTCTGTCCTGCCAAATAACGATTTACAGCCTGACAGCAGCATCCCAGCTGTTCAGCCCCATGGATCGGAATCAGGAAGCATCCTACCATCTACCTCGCCTCCCCTGTCCCCAGAACCCCTGGAATGTAGATGGAGGAGGGTTTGACATGAGATGCTGGAAAGAAGGCGGAGTGCGCAATTAGCAGTCCAGAGACACCTGGATCCAGACAGTGAGGATGGGTGCACACGCACCTTCACGATACAATCCAGCTGCAAGACAAGCGTCTCTGTTATAAAGGACGGAGAAAGGGGGAGACTGACTGCGGAAGCAATGCATCATCTTACTCCTGACCTCGCTGCCAGTGCCTCGAGATTCTGACCCTGTGGACTGTGTTTGGTTTCTAACTTCTGGATTCGCCCCCAAACCTGTTCTTGCTACCAAACTGCTTACTCCATGTTTGACCTGGCAGCTGGACTCTGACTACGCTGAGCCAGTTGTGCCTATGCCTTGTCTCGCTTGCGCTCCAGCTCAGCTGACCCACCCTGTGTCTAGCACGTTCCAGGATAGACTCCTTGCTTGAGTCTTTCATATGCAAACACAATGGAGTGGCTTCTGTTGCTTGGCCATTCCCCTCCTGCCTCCCCCACAGCTTCAAGTGCACTTGTGTGGGACTCTGGGGCGAAACACTGTTGGCTGGGGAGAGCTCACTCCAGAGACCTAATTCCCAAGCTACTAGATTTCTGTGTTACAAGAGTACTGCTGCTTCTTCCCCATTAGGACAGTGGCTTTTACATTTGCTACTTGCAGCAAACAGATGTGGAAACCCTGAATATCCACAATGGAACACATCACTATTATCATTAGCATAATAATGATTAATAATGCTTAGCATGTATACAGTGCTTTCAGTGTTTGAAGCACTTTGGATAAATTATCTTCTCATTGTTCTTGCAGCAGCCCTGCAAAATAGCCCCAGTAGTATCTCCATTGTGTGGATGAGAGGCTAAGGCAAAATGATGTGCCTAGTGAGGTTGCAGATGAGCAAAGATTTGAACCAGAGACCCTCCAGATCATAGCTTCACTTTCTTAGCTGGCATACTATCCCAGCTCTACCTGCTGAAAAGGCTGAGAGTCATTTTCAAGGGAAGACACTCAGTTTGTGAGGGTGCTAGTGGCCTATTCACTCTTTCCATTGCTTTGTGCCAATTATAATCAGCATTCCTTGCATTACTTTTAGTGAGGAATTCAGGGCTGTAGACAGCATTGTGTAATTGTTGCCAGACTAGGACTGGCTTCAGATCATCACAGCACCTGGAAAAGCCGTGGAAGACCTCAGGACAGTTGCCATCTTGCAATCTGAGAGGTTTGTTAGGAGGATAAAAGAGAGGGGGAATAATGTGTGCCATGCTGAGATTCTTGGAGCAAAGATGGGATAGAAACCTAGTTAATTAATTGTGTGTGTGGGGAATCTGTGAGGGTCCAGCCCCCTTTAGGTTTATCAGGGCTCTTTTTGTAGAAAAAGCCCAGCAGGAACTCATTAGTATAATAGACCACATCCAACAGCAGAAACTCATTAGCATATTAGGCTACACCCCTGACAGTGCAGCTCATTAGCATATTAGGCCACACTCCATGCTACCAGAAGTGTGGTCATCCAGCCACACCCACCTTTTGCTTCTTATTCTGTTTACCTTGTTTGTTGTGTTTCTTATTACATTTATTATTGCTCGGACAGTTGTTTTTGGCCCTTGGCCGCAAACAATAAAATTTCACCTGCTACCAACCTACCTAATATAAATGAGTGGTGTTAATGTACCTGAAGGATAACTGATTGTGCCTCAGTTATGCTGTTCTACCTTCCCAAGTGTACAGTTATAAGATTAGAATTCTTTCTTTTGTTCTCAGCGTGCCAACTCTTCCTTTGCTCCTGGACATCTCTAAAGAGTAATGCTTAGCACATGCACACAGAGATTCTATATTGCATTCATGAAGCACTGTCCAACTCTTAGAAGAGAGAAACTTTCTGTGCATAAAGAATCATGGATAGGATCCAAACAATTGTAGCCTCTGTCTCTAAAGTTGTTCCTGAGTGTCAGAGGATGTTTGGGAATGACAATGAGGCCTGTGCACAGAGGTCAATTCGGGGGGGATCGCGGGGGATCGCAGTTCCCCCGGGTGAGGTGCGGGGGATGGGGCACACGACGAAGCCCTGCCCCCCATTTCCGGCCCTCATTCATCCAGGAGGAGGCAGGAGAAGAGGGAGGGTAAGTTGCTTCCTCCCCGCCTCTCCCCACCCCTGCCTGCCTGGGGCCAGGGAGGGCCTTGGCGGGGCTTCCTCGCACTCCTGCTGGCCTTGCAGGTCCACCGCCGGGCCCCTTATGTCAGGGGGTGTGGCATATGCTAATGAGTTCCCCTAGCTCTTTTTCTACAAAATGACCCCTGTGGGATATGGTGCAGGGTGCTGCAGTTGGAAGGGGGAGTCTGCAGAAATGGAAGACTTCTTGTGAAAGTAGAAATGTCTGCCACTCATGCAAGCGAGGGGTTGGATTCAGCCCTAAGTGCAAATAAATAAAATAAACTTTAACATAGATTGGAGGATGACCCCAGTCAGACTTAGAAGTGGGGTAATGAAAAGCTGTTTGCAACTAGAAAGAAGGTAAAAGAAAGAGGAAAGGCACGCGTGCAATGTGTACCTAACATGGGTTATTTTAAATGCAAGAAATCGCAACAGCCCCATGTTACCTTTTTTGAATGAAAGAGGGTACTCCTAAAAGCCATAATTAATCTCATATGTATTTACGCAGAAGTAACCCTCCCCCTTTAAAATGACTTCAAAATAAGCAAGCTTGCAGCCCTTCAATAGGTATGTTTACATTCCTCTAAAAGATCTCTGCAGTTTTGGGCAGAGAACGCCTTCCAGCACAAAATAACACTTCTATGAGTACAGTAAGGCAAACGATTCTGACGAGCAGGGAACCGTGCAGTGTAGCAAAAGCAGGCTCTGTCCTTGCTTTGGAGAAGGAATTATCACATATCATTGCACAAATAGGTCGAGAAAGGCAAGCTGCTTTTTTTTCTTTGCTCCATATTTAGAAACCTCCAGCATGCATCCATGGGCGGTAGACTTTCCCATTTCTGGGGGGAGGGCTGGGCCAGAGGGGCCCCGTCCCTCCCACCCTCCCTCCCACCAGGCGCAGGAGGCAGAAAGACGAGCGGAGATCCGGGCTGGGAAGGGAGCGCTTTATTGAGGCAGCAGGGGTGGCCAAACTTGCTTCATGTAAGAGCCACATAGATGAAATGTCAGGTGCTCAAGAGCCACAAGGAGTTCTGCCTGGGAATTTAAAAGGGAAATAATGGCAATTTCCACTGCTTCCTCTTCCCCCTGCAGACCCCACGACTGTGCCCTTCTTTGCACAAGAAGAAAGACCCAGACAATTCCCTGGTCTCCAGCAAGCCAGCTGCCGCCTCCTCCTCTTTCTCAGCCTTTCCTGTATTCAAAGTAGCATGGGCAGACAACTGGCCTGAGAAGAAAGATTAAGGAAGTCTTACCCTTCCATTCAAGAAGCCTAAGAGCTTCTTTTTAATGCACCTGCACAGTTCCTTCATTACATTTCAGAACATGTCTTTGCAAGAAGGTGGCTAGAAAGTACAATCAAACCTATGAGTTTCAAGTATCTAATAAGGGCAAGACAGGGATAAAGGTTGCTTATCTTTCCTTACACAAGGCAAAGTCCTGTTTCTATTGTTTTATTAAAAGACCTACATTTTAACTACAAAAAGACTCCAGTGATATGATCCTATGGGGCCACAGTGCATTAAACAATGGGTTCATAATAGCTGTCCTTCAGCCACAGTTTGTCTAAACATCAGTTTAAAATAATTCGCACCCTGCTTAATATCTCATGGATATGCTGTGGGTCGCCATGCCAGTTTATTTTGTATGCCTTCCTCTTGCAAAGGTAAACCTCTTTTCCACTAGTTAGCATCTCCTCCTCCACAGAAGCAACAACAGAAAAACCCCAGAGACTAAAAGAGGGAACTGAACTCACATTAACCCCCCCCCCCCAAAAAAAACCCCAAACATTTGGGGAGTTTTCAACATCAAAAAATGAAGTTAGAATTTCACAAGCAAGCAAGTTCAGATATTTTATACTAGCTGGCATCCTTAACAAGCTCGATACTTTTAAAAATGCCTAATTAAAAATGTAGTAATGAGGGCTTCAGAAAAGTGTTCCTGCATTTGACCAAAGATCAGTCAGATCCAGCATCCTGTTTCATACAAAGAGCCAAATAAACAGGGTATAGGGGCCAAGCCCTTCTCCTAATGTTGCCTCCCAACACTGTGATCCAGAGGTCGACTGCCTTTGAGTATGGAGGCTTCCCTGAGTCAATGTGTCTAGTAGCCACTGATTGATCCTCCCCTCCAGGAATCTGTCTGACTGCCTTGGAAAGCCATTTAACCATCACTAGCTCCACTAGGGTTGCCAACCTCCAGTTGGGGTCTGCAGTCCATCTGAAGGACTCTGCAGCATAATGCTCTCCTAAGGTCCCCGACATCCCCAGGCTCCTGCAACTCCTACCAGCCACTCCACTGGACCTCAACTCTTTACTCTTTTCCCCGGGAGCCCCTTCCTTCCCCTCTTTCTCCTCATCGCTGTTCTTTTCTACTTTTGGAGAGAGGAGCTGTTCCTGCTGCTTCCCAGCCTCCTTCATTAGGGGCAGAGAGAGGGAGATTCTCCTGCTTTAGAAATATGGTGGTGCAGAGAAGGGATGTTGGGGGTGAGGTGGAGGTGAAGGAGAACATTTTGGCGAGATACAGGGCTGGTTTGATGCGTGTTTTGCCTTGCCTGTTTTTTTCTCACTTGGTGTTTGTTTCCCCCCACCCCCCCCCACACACACACTGGAGAACAAGCTGGCTCCAGCAGTCTGCAATGGACCTGACAACACTTTTGAGTTAGACAAGAGGGAGGAAGGGGGAGAGGGAATGTGGGAGCCGGGAAGCAGAGCGAGGCAGCTGGGGCATCATGGATTATTTCAGGAGAGTAAAAAAACAACAACAAAAACACAAAAAAACATGCACACACACATTTAAGAAACAACCCAACCCAAAATTCCCAACTGCACCTTTCACTGTAGACATTCCATCCACAGCAACCATTAATCTTAGAACATCTTCCATTACCCCAGCTGCAGTTTTCACAAGATTTCTGCTTCCCCCCTTATAAGTGTTTGGAAGAACCCTTCTAATAAGAACAGTGTTTGCATAAAGCACGTGGAACTTGCTGGGGGGAGGAGTTTCCCTCGCCATTTATTTGCTGATTGTAATGTAGAGATTTTGCATAAGAACCTAGGAAGTTCATAGGGCAGTGAGGCGAGAAGTTCTTTGCAAGTCTCGAGAGTGGGAAAGTTTTTTTGCAAGTCCCCCGTTTTGGGGGGGGGGGGGGGGAGAGTCCAAAGCCTTTGCAAGTGCCGTCAGCAGAATCAGGAAAGGGTTTTGTCTACTCTACTGCCTCAAAACACACAAACACACACAGCCACCTCTGCAAACAGCCACCGCTCTAAGGAAGAAGATGCAAGCCTCGCAAAACAAGTGGGGCTTACCCTTCTGGCTCCCGGCTGCAGCAGCGGCAGCAGCAAGAAGAGGCAGCACATCATGCTCCCCCCAGCTCATCCTGGCCCAACTGAGGGCTGCTGGGAGCTGGGCTTAGCTGCTAGTGAGCTGGCCCTATGTATGCATCTGCTACAAAGGAACAATCAGATCGCACCCAGATTTTAATTCCAATGGCAAACCATCGATGCAGTCTCAGTTTCCTGCCCCTTCTCTGTGTGAGTGCGCGTGTGTGCAGGTGTTGCTCACTCCCACACTCACCCTCTCCACACACACGTACCTCCATGATCCAAGTATTTTCTGCAGATAAGGAAGAAAACATATGTCCATGGGCTGTTCTTAAAATTGTCTGGGGCTTTTCTGCTCAGAATGCAATGGTTTAGTCCCTCTGATGCATCGTCTGAACTTATTCATATTGTTACCTACATCCATTCTCGGCGCCCCTCCCCCTCTCCTGGACTCACCCACGGCCCAGATGAAAAAGCCCTCAGGCGGGCGCAGCAGCTATACTGGAGGAGGGAAGGAGGGGGGAGGAGAGATTGGGAGCTGTCCCCCGGCCGGCCCCGGCAGCGGCAGCCTCTGTTCTTACTATGGCTGGGTGGCTGGGCTGCCCGGCGGCAAGAGGCAGCTGCAGCCTGAGGCGAGGGCAGGAGCCGTGGCTGGAGAAGGGCTTGGGGCTGCCACCGCCTCCTAGGACGAGCCTGTGCCCAGTTTGCCCATCGCTGCTGCTGTTGCCACCACTGCCGGTGGAGAAGGAGATCCGCAGGAGGAAGAGGAGGTGGAAGAAGGTGCCGGCCGCCACGGCAGCAGCAGCCACAATGGGAGTGGGGACTATGTGGGCGGCCTGGGCTGTGCCAAGGCTCACCACTTCCTCTACATAGGGGTCATGACAGCGGAGCAGGGTTTTTGGCGAGGGAGGGGTGGTGCGGGCTTGGAAGCCAGCTGGAACACCGTTCCGCCCCCAAAATAGCCCTGGGTTTAATACAGCCTTGGATGATTAGCACCCAAAAATGTAAACCGCCCAGAGACCCCTACGGGGGTTGGGGCGGTATATTAAGTTGAAGAAATAAATAAATAAATAAATAAACCTCTTCCTAATAATTCTGACTTTAAAAAACTTATGCTTTTTGTAATTGGGCAGAGGTATAAAGAAAATAATGAAAGCAAACTCTATTGATCATTTGCCTTCTCCAGCAAACAGCCTGTGACCTACCTATGAGATTAAGGAATGCACTGTGTACAACCCCACGCTTGATCTGACAAGATGCAGGAGGACTTCAGAATATGCAAGCCATGTAAAGGACTGTAACGGCTACCCCAAGTCTTCACCAGGTGCCTGATGCTTACCTAGGTTATACCACATATCTCTTATTTTGAAGCCAATGTCCTTCCTCATGTCGCCATATCTACAAAGAGAACACATCAAATGAGAGTGAAAGAGAGAGGACACACACACACATTTTCTATCAATTTGCACAAATATCCGGGGAAACCAAGGACTGGTTCAGCAAAATGGGTTGCCGCTCCTATGACCAATGCTATGAAACTCTGGTCTTTAGCTGGCATGCGGTGACTGATTATGATACAAAAAAAAGTTGCTGATACCATCAACAGTATCTTTTTAAACAAAGTCTTTAAGCAGGAAGGGATACAAAAGCAAATGTAGGGGGAAGGAATCAGTATCGCTTGCACCAGAGCAAAGTGCTGTGTAGAGAACTGCCTCTGTAATGGACAGGGGAGGGTGCAAATGGAAGCAAGACTTAGCTCCACGCCTTTGTATTTATTTGTTTGGTTTTTTTTTTGGTAAACAAATTTTATTTTTCTCAGGAATACAACGTATACAGTTAAAACATTTCATTCTATCAATTGTCTACCCCATTCCCAATTCCTCCCTTCCCTCCAATGGCTTCCCGCAATGCTTCCACCCCTGCTCCAAATTACTTCGTATCATCAACTATATCAATTTCTTATCATTACAATCTAAAGATAACATCATTTAACTTAATATTGATCTAAACATATCAAGTTTTGTTTCACATCCCAGTTCTTTTCCAAATACACTTTAAAGTCACTCCATTCTTGAAAAAACACGTCATCTTCTTTATTGTTCAGCTTCTTCGTAATTTTGTCCATCTCTGCCATGAACAGAACTTTTTGTATCCAGTCTTCAATTTCTGGCACTTTCTCTGTTTTCCAAAATTGTGCATAAATCATTCTCGCTGTTGTGATTAAGTACCAGAATAAGGTCTTTTTAGTTGTATTGACTTCTTCCATTTTCAATCCCAAAAGCAGAATTTCCGGTGCCTTTTTAAAAGAGCATTTCAGAATTTTTTGCATTTCCCTGTGGACTTTAGTCCAAAAGTCAACTGCTTTCTCACAAGTCCACCACACCACTGGAGAATTTCTGATCCCTCCAGATAACTCACCAGGTCTGCTGATGCAAGGGGGTGCAGAGTCTGGGAGTGGGGCAGGATCCATTCCTTGGCCTCTTTCCCATTCCACCTCTTACCCCTCTCCCTCCCTGCTGTTTCAGATGTGGGCACCATCCGTGAAGAAAGAAGCTACGTTCCCTGAGGCGGAAGGAGCGTCCTCAGAGCAAGGGCAGGGGGCGCAGGTCATGGAGCGTGCCCAAGATCCCCTCTCCTTTGGTA